>NC_089586.1:127109060-127304087 GCF_019320115.1 Miscanthus floridulus
TCAGTGAACGCCGTGGCCAACTGATTTAGAGTCTGGCCACCGTGTGGCGTGCATGCTCTGCTAGCGCCTCCACGTCGCACGCCGTGCTCCCAGATGAAAGCCAGCGCCTCGCTCACTCCCTCTTCATCTCGCCATTTCCCCCTCTGCCGTTCTCTTCCACGCGAGCGCGGTGACCGGGAAGCCATGGCTGCCGCGAGCTAAATCACTAGAAGCTGAGCGCCATTGTCTGATTCCCCTAAACCATAGCACCACCGTGAGCCCCTCCACGTCCTCGGCCTCACCGTAACCTCGTTTTCGCCTCAGGTAGGGCTCACCGTGAAGGCGGCTCCATCGGGTCGCCATGACTGCCGCCGGCCGAGCTCGCACGTGGCTGTGCCGCTCGAGCCTCTTGCTGCCCCTTTTTTCCATTGCTTTAGGTCATGTTAGTGATGCTGATGCTCATAGGGTAGACCACAAGGGCCGTGACGCCGTCGGCTCGTCGGAGCTGGCCAACCCACGGCCGTGCGCCGCCATGGCCGTCGCCATTTCCCCTAGCCGCTAAAATTGCTGCAATTGATGGTACCCCTAGGTGCGCACGGGTGAGGTGAACACGCTAGTACCGGTGTCCTCGCCGGAGCTGCCACCGGCGACGAGCTACCACCGTCGTTCTTCTCCCTCCCCTATCTGTCTCTCTGACTGGCGGGCCCCGCTTGTCAGCTGACGCGCACAGGCGGGAGCCGGCCATGGGCCGCGCCGTGTTTCTAGGCCGCGCTGAGTGCTGACACACGCGTCGCGGGCCGCCGTGTTTTTCCGGGCCGGCCCAGCAGTAGCTGGTTTGGTTTTCCATTTTTGTTTTGTTTTATTCTTTTCACAGATTTGGGTACAGATTCAAAAATGTATATCTCTTGGTTAGTAGATCCAAATGATGTGGTTCTAATTTTGTTGAGTTCCTGGTAATGTCTAGTTTATATTAAAAATATAATTTATGTCATGTTCTGTTATGAAAAATGAAGTTGCTAATTATCTCTTTTAATCATGTGGGAAATAGGGGTAATTATATCTGTTTCTGTGTAGCTCCAAATGGCATGAAATTTTTATGGTGTACTACTCATATCATGAATAGCTTGTAGTTAAATTTTCATACACTTTGGACACTGTATGTAGGAGTTAGGTAATTCTCTTGTTTGCATGGATGGATCTTGTGTGAATTTTCAAAATTTTTCTATAGATCCAGTAAAGGTAAAATTTGGTGAGTGCTATTATTATGCTAGAATAATACTAGGAAAAATGTGAAATATGTTGCTTGACACTGTTTAATAGGGTTTCCTAATTATGCTAGAAATAGACCTGCTATCTGTTATTTTTGATACAACAAGTTCTGCTTGTCCAATTGCTTTGAAAATTTTATGGTAGTCTATGTGAAGCACGAGGTAGCTACTGTAATTTTTGTAGATTTTTCTGTATAGTTTTACTATATGTTGCTTTAATCACCTAATTAACTAAATAAATTAGGAAAGGACATTAAATAATTTATTCAGAGGTTGGCACTATACTTTCTGATGTTCCTCTGGTATGTACAACAAGTTGGTAAACTTGGTTTGGTCCAATTATACTTTTGCATCATCACTAAATAATTAATTTAGTAAACCTGTCATTTCTAGACAGATTCTATGTTTACTTTAATTCGATTTGGTTAACGTAAGAATCATGCTTTGATGTTTACAAATGATTTGTAGAGCATTTCATAAGCTTTTCATAATGTCCTCTTGCAAGTCATTTGAATTTATAGAACTCTTGTTGTGATTGAATTAAGAAACTGCTCGTTTGCATGTGAAACCTTAACTTTTGATTTAAGTATGCCTTTACTATTTCTAAGCTTATGGTAATGTTCCTAGGTGTTAGGCCTTTAACTGAAGATGAGTATCTTTATCTTAGGTTATGCAAGTTAGGTAAGTTGATCTTGTTCTTTGAGTTAAGTTAGATACATGTTTTAAAGTGATTTGAATAGAGCTGTTCTTAATCGGTAAACGAGTGTCCAATAATGTTTTCGTTAAATACTTACTGTTATCCATTCATCATGAGCATCATGTCATTCCTTATGCATCCATGATATTTATCTTGTGCATCGGCATGCAATAGGAGTACCGGAAGGAGTGACACTGCTGGAATTCGAGGAACTGAGCGGGGAGCAGCAGCAGCCAATACCGGAGGTTCAGGAGGTGCAGCCCTCGGGAGAAGTGCCAGACGAGGTCGTCGTTGAGTGCCCGGATCACCGTCCGTGCAACTTTGTGAAAGGTAAGCCCCGGAGCATATTAAGCCTCCTAATTTCTGAAATGCAGTTAAAGTATTATTGTTACATATATATATTGTTGTATTAAGTTTATGTGTTGGATGCAAACACTTGCTGCGTTGGTTATCCAATCCTTGTCCAGATATTGATACCCTGAATCCTATGTAGCTCAGGCTCGTGTAGTGCTTAGCCCTGCTTAACGCGGTAGAAGTCAGGTGATTTCCTGTCACCTGCGAGATATAGGGATATACATATGGCATGGTTGGCTATATTTGCTATCATGGAAAAGAACTTGTCTTAATTTGAAATGAAGACTGGGCGGAGGCTTGCCGGTTGGTAGTGACTCCGTCTGTGTCGCTTAAGGACTGAATCTTGGAGCCTTTCCTGTTCATGTTGAACGCATGCCTCTCTCTTAGTTGGCTAGGTCCGGAGACCGACCACGAAGCCGAGTAGCTCACCTCAGGCCAGGAGTCGATAAGTATAAAGTGCGCCTCGGAAGGGAGCCGTAGGCGTGAGTCCAAGGGCAGGTGATTTAAAAGTCCTGATCGTCCTGGCAGAAGGGTAATCCCTGAGAGTGCTGGCGCTGATCGAACCCGCGAATTTGGTTCCTGAGTTGTACCAAAGGTGACCCACGGCTACCCTTGTAAAGTATGCCAGGGTGAGAGTTAGGAATACCCCCTCAGCTGAGTTGTAATTCGATTCGAGTCGCCGTCTCTCACCGGTTAGTGAGAACTTGATGGGCTTATCTCCAAAGTAGATACACTAAATAACATAATGGTTCAGAAATGATGATATGATGATGACAGCCTTATTATACCTACTATGGTTAATATTGTTTGCTCCTAATAAGTGAGTGCTCTAGTACAGGTGCAAATCTAGTGGATTGGTAAATGATGATAAACTTGATGCTAAGTTTAAATTGGGCACTATATTCTTAAGCTCTTTTATGCAACTGCGTCAAGCTAGCCCACCTCATAAGCCTTGCATGACCCTTGGTGTCCTTTATTTCTAGTTTTGACGGGTAAGTCTAGCTGAGTACCTTCTCGTACTCAGGGTTTATCTCCCACCTGTTGTAGATGACAAGTTCTACTTTGGTTGCTGCAAGTATTGCCTTCTCCCGGCTGGGGATGAAGACTAGACCGTTGGCCGCGGTCTCTCCTAGTTCTCGTACCTGAAGATGCTTTTGGTGGGACATGACTAAGATCTGTCAATGTATTTGAAACTATGAAGTTATGTACTAAACTATGTTGCTTCCGCAAATTTGAACTTGATTTGTAATATTTTATTTGAACTCTGATGGATGTAATCCGAATGCCACTTGTGAAATGTTGTAACGAATGATGTGTTGTGTTGAATCACTACGGTCTTGGTTTGTATGTCGGGAGTTGTTTGAAATCCATCGTGATTTCCGGACTACCGGTATTTTGGGAGCTTAAGTACAAGAATTTGATCACTTCGATGATTGTTTTTGTACTTACGTTCTTATAATTTGGTCGGTTCTGTTACAAACTTTACTCCCTGGGTTTAAACACCACCTATATTGTCATGTGCCCTACTTATTGGCCCCACTTGTCAGCTTTGTAAGAAGAGAGGAAGGAGAATGGGGGAGGAGGATGAGGAGCTCCTACATCTAGGGGTTTAGGAGAGAGAAATAAGAGTCTCTCGTCCCTTGGGACTTGAATAGGGACTCGGTTGGAGCGCTTTTTTATGAGTCTAAGCTCTCAAAATGAGATGAGAGTTTAAGTAGGAGTTTGGTTGGAGTTGCTCTTAGGAGAGGCGTGGAGTGGAGAAGAAGAAGGAGAACGAGAGGGATGGAAGCTGCGTCCGTGAGGGTGAGTAGTCGGTGAGAAGCTGTGTTGTTGTAGGACCGACGGTGACTTTTTTTTTCTTTTTTCACAAGGGGACGGGTGAGTTGAATGCCAGAGCCTGAGGCCTTGTTTAGTTCCTTCCCATAAAGTTTACTCCCTATCACATCGGATGTTTAAACACATGCATGAAATATTAAATATAGACTAAAAAATAACTAATTGCACAGATTGCGACTACTGTGCGAGATAATTTTTTAAGCCTAATCAGTCCTTGATTTGACAATGAGGTGCTATAGTAAACATGTGCTATAGGTTTAATAAATACCTCTCGCTGATTATTGAGGACTTCTATAATTTATTTTAATATTACTATCCAAACAATCTCCGAGGTGACACCTAATATATCCTACAACTAAAACGAATAAAGTGTGGATAATTTTTTGTGCGACATTTCAACGTGGTCCATCGTCCTGCCTCCCCGTGCGATCCCGCAAGTAGCCGAGTCTCTTCTTTGGTGCGACATATGCCACCAATAGAGCTCGACCTCGCTATTCGTGCTCGCACACGCCGCCACCTCCCATTCACCACCACCGCCCGCTTCTGCCCCAACAGCGACTGGGTCACCTCCGCCAATGCCTCACCAGTCTGCCTACATACCATCTTCGCTCCATCACCCCGCTCGCGCGTCACTCCTCCCCATCGCGTGAGATCCTGCATGGAATCAGACCGACGCATGAGATCTCTACTCCATCTCCCCACTCGCTCATGCTTGTCGACGCTTCCTCTCTCTCCCTCCCCTCGCACCGCTGCTCCATCACCGTGCTCGCCCACGCCATCACACTCCATGGCCCCACTACCCCAATGCTGCTAGGGTTTTTCGCCCCCAATCCCCACCCCTGAGGCAGCGCTGCCATCCCTGGTAGCCACGACGCCGTCAACGCCGCAAAAGCCTCTGCTCCACCCTCACCGACTTCGATTCGCAACGCGTGCTCCACTCCTCCCTCTACCTGGCTCTGGTGGCCCGACCCTGTGTCGCGCTACCACAAGGGCACCAGCGAGGGAAAACCCTAGCGGCGCGGTTGAGGCCTCCGGCGTGACCAGGTCCTCCTCTACTCCTCTCTCCCCATACATCGCGTGGAGGAGGTACACACGAGCCCCGACGTGTGGAGGCACCGCGGAAGAGGCCAGATAGCCCGGCGCACGACCCCGGTAGTGCGCAACGTCGGTGGCATAGGAACACGCGAAATGGCTCCTCTCCAACCGCCTTGCCCCCATAGTCCTCCCTGATGAGCACGTGCTTGTGGAGTCTACCAAATGCCTCCTCGTGCAGCCTCGATGCCAGCGCCTATATCGCCGGGATTGAGTTGGAGGCGCGCACGGCCGGCGGCAGCGCGGTCGCCGCGTCGTCGTCGATGCTTGTGGCAGGCTCCCGGCACTGCGGTGGCGCCTGTAGGTCTGGGGAGGTGCCGCACTGGGCTGTGGCTGCCATGATGCTACACTTGGAGATGGTGGGTGAATTTGGGGGGAGTGGATGTCAAAATCCCTGTCTCAGCCTGATTCCTAATTTGGGAGTGGATGAATTTGCAGGCAGGTCTCCGGGGCATGCACCAGAGCCACCAAGAAGAGGGACCTCGAGATGCTTGGCATGAATGCTTCCGTTTTTTATGCCACAAAGATCAGGTGTGAATTCGTGCTAATTATCCTACCTCCTTTTCATTCTTACTTGTGTCTAGCCTGCTTTTTTTGGTGCTTAAACATTGATGGTTCATCAGCCAGAAGCGTTTCTGAATAATGAATCAAATATAAGGGTAGAAACAATGTAAATCATTAATTATTTATTCAATTCACCTGTACGAACAAGTAAGCAGGTCGGAATCCCCTCCTATAGCCCACTAAGCATTTCTGACTGATTATTCCCTTTATGATAGGAATCCCACTGGCATACTTGCCTTTTTTTATTTTGGGAGCAGCTGGTAGGATTTGCACTATAGTCGTTTAGACCATGTTAGCATGTGTCCAAACATTTTTAATACAACATATATTCTTCTCTGTTAAATGAACTTAGTAGTTTTGCACCAGGTAATATAGCTGCACAAATAACCCAATGATAAAAATTCTTGTGATTGGCCGGTGAAAAAAAAATCGTTCAAAAAAAAGAGAAGAAAAAATACACCAGAGGAATTTCTGTCAATGGATACTCATTCTTTGGTGTTCACTAGCTAATTAGAAATATATTGCAAGTAAGACTTACTGACCTGACCATGACAAGTTGCCATTTGACCAACTTGTCCAATGTCAAGTACTCAAGCAACATGGTCACCTCGCTCCTGCATTTCCCACCATTTCTTGTCCATGTGATTCCTATCACCTTTCATGAATCAAAATGTCTAATAGACGACAGCTCAAAGGAATTATGTTTGGCCTGTCTGTTGGGACTATGGTAACTGATGTTCCTTTGGATTTTTGACAAGTGATGTATTGAATTTTGACATGTCGCAGCACCTGAGTTTCTCGGCGTCGACCAGCACACGCCGCCGCCGTCGGACGGGCCGCTGGGCTATCTTCAGGTTCAGGGTGGTCAATCTATTAGGTTGTGGAGGCTTCATCCTTATGCCGCTGCTCAAAATTTCTTGTTTTTGTCAACTTATCTATTATGATTCATATGTACTCCCTTAGGGTTCAGGATGATCATGCTAGCGAGGATGAGGAATACGAGAACCTTAAGCAGGGAATCACATTGTTCTTCCTGGCAACATAAGAATTGGTTGTATGTTATTAAGTAAAAGCCTAGGGAAAGTATGAATTTTGTTTTCAGTGAATTGCCAACATATCTGGTTGTTGTCATTGTAGTTATGCTGATGGAGAGCCAACTGAAAATGCAGCGAGGCTTTATAAATGGTTCTCAGAGGTTGGACTACAAATTCATTTTTAATAATTTTTATGGATGCACATGTGTATGGGTCTTTTGTACTACATATTGATTGCCGCTTTTTTGGTTTGGCTGCAGCCTGCAGAAGAATGGAGGGGAGGTTGAACGGGAGGAGTTGGTCACTGTATTCAGGTGAGAAAATAATGCTTCTGCTGTGTTCTGAAGAAGTGGATTTACTAAATTGAGATGGCCATATAAAACCCTTTTGTTATATTACCTTTCCTTTTAGTATTGAAATTGAGTTACTATAGGAGATCAGATTGAGGCCTGAAATATAAATCATGAAAACTGAGACCTGAGATATACATCCCATCATCCTTTCATGTAATCTGAAACTGAAATCTGAAGTCATAATAACTTGCAACCTGATCATTGCAAGGTTTTTGATATTGGCCAATTTAGTTACTCTGGTGCTGTTTTTTTATCATTGCAATTTATTTTGATATTGTTCAAGAGCTTTTATTCATTGGAAGGGTTTGTGCTTGTGAGTAAATCTGCTGATTTACCTAACCATTCACCCAAAATGGAAAAAAAGACGTGATTTTTAAAAAAGATTCTTTTTAGTGAACTACAGAACCAGCTATCAAATTGAATTAGCACATGGACTCATGCTATAATTTGTATATGCTTTTTAGACATATGGAAAAAATTGTGATAAATGTATGCGATTGAGGTTACATTGGTGCTTTGACAGGTTCAAAGTGATGATCAAGGTCATATTTTCTACAATTTTGGAACAGTTGCCTAAATCAGGTATGCACGTATCTATAACATGGAAGAGATATTTTGTGAAAAGTTGCTTAAATACAGAATTAAGCATGCTATCAATTATTTCAGAGCCAATCTCAACCTATTTCCTTTCAATTATTTCTCTAGACTCTACGTCGATCTTACTGTTGCAGGAAATGAGAGAATGTTGGAAATGTATAGCAACTTTTCGTTTGCCATCAGCACACACCTTGATTTCTCGGACACATGTTTGATCCAATCTTGGTAGCATGTTTTTTTATAACTATTTTGGTAGTATGTTGATCTTTGGTTAAACTTCCATGTGCTTCCTTAATTTTGAAATGGATGGTTTGCAGCATTTCATTTATTGCTGCCGATTTTTATTTTTAGGACTTTTCAGGCGGTGGGTAGTTGTTAATATAACCTATTTCCTAGGTTTGTGTTGTAATTTCTTCAACCTTGATCTGGAAGGTAGTCATTCTACCTATGACTATTGTGATAACTTTTAGATGTAACAATATATATAGGCTACGAATTATGATAACTAATAATATTTTGAAAGTTTATACCTTTGTGCCGAATCTTATGATTAGTCTTTTTTTTGGCAAAAGGAGTCTTATAATTAATCTGACTATGTTGACATGCCCATACCTTTAGTGCCTTAATATTTGAGCATCGGTACTGGAAGTTTTTTGTTCACTGAAATAATGGCTCAGTTGCACCAGTATTGATATTTCAGTTGACTCTAGGTGATTTTTGGAAATCAGTAGAACACATGTTCATATTTATATGATCGCCTGATTAGGAACGCGCCTGCTGGAGGAACGCGACAGGCAGCTTCTTCCTTCACGATTGGTTTCTCTTGTCATGTAGGAGCTAACGAGCTAGCTGTGCACACGGCATGCTTGTGTTGTGGCTGCACATCAAACGGTGAGGCCGTTCATGAAATCGGCGGCATATCTACACACGTCAGACGCGCACCTGACTCGAGCCCTCCATGTTCGTCTCCATCAAGCAGCTTCAGCTCGCGTCTGTTGGCAGCGATGTCCGGATGGAGAGCGAGCGCCATGAGGAGCCACCATCCGTAGGAACACGTCGGCGACCGGGCACTTAGCCGGAGGCCATCGAGCGACTATCTGAGGCAAGGAGGTCGCGCACGAGCTGAGCACATCTACACCGGCGGCTTGATGGGTGCACAAGAATTCCCTAGTCGGGACTCACAGCACCGAGCTAGCCCCTAACTAGTCGCTGGGGGCAGCTCCGTCAAGCCGACGCAAGGACGCACCTTGGCACATGCATCAAGCCTCCATCGAGGCTGCCCGAGGTGTCCCGGTGGCGCAGGCAAGGCGTGGACCCCGTGGGTTGGCGACTTCACCGACTTTGATGTCGAGTCAACGACACCATGGTGGAGTCCATGGAGAGCGCCCGACATGTCCCCCACGGTGCAAGCAAGAATCAAGCCCCACGGGACGCTGACTTCATCAACATTGGTGCTGAGCCGATGGTCCCGAGCTGGACTCCTCAAGGCCGCCCGACGTGGCCTCGCGGTGCATGGAGACGGACGTGCGCGCTCCGGCGAGAGGGCACCGACGCACACATCGTTGCTGCGTCAAGACTCAAGACGACGTTTCCATCTCCTTCAAGACTGCACCGACTTCATTGTGAAGCCACGAAAGCCCCGTGTGCATCAATCCGCGTCATCCGCGCTCTGTCGACGTGAGCTTCCGTCGACTTCAGTCGCGCTCTATCGACGTGGCAGCAACTCCACATGGCCCTACATCTACGGGCGCAAGGAGCACATAGTCGCCAGCCAGAGCTTGGAAGCAAGCCTGCCCAGGACTGCTGGTCGATGCCACGAGAGGCCGCGACGAGATTCGCACACTGTCGCGGGCACTCCTGCACCGACGAGGGGAGCGACCCGCAGCCCGCCATGCATGTATACGCTGACGTGCCGCATGTGTGCATGGCCCTCACTACGTTACACCAATATATGTGTGACCACCCTCAACGTTGAGGCTGGCATCTGCAAGGGAAAAACACGTCCACGCTGTAGCCGGAGGCCATGAGGCCAGCGTGTGCATGGTTCGTCGCAGATGCATGGACGCGGGCCTGCGGCCCCCCAGAAGCCGACAGGGTGCTGACATGGAACCTCTCGGCCTTCCAGAGGCCTACAAGGGACGACGCGTTTTGGGCCGCGCGCGTCCAACAGGCCAACCTTCCAAACTTATGAACGGCCCAGATGCTGAGATGCCACAGCCGCCGGCGCGCCTTTGCTACACGACCACGCTCGTCTCGTCTGTCTCGATGAACAGCCTACTGCGGTCTCCGCCGGGGTTTCACTGAGCCCCCAGAAAACACCAGAAGCCTAGATTTGCAATTATTCATTAAAAAATATTGTTAAAAAAACGCGTTTTCGTATGCTTTAGCCAGGCAACCACTACTACCGCTGACCAGTAAGCTAACCGCACAACATAGCTGATAGTTCAATACAATACAACTGTCTTGACTGTCCACTCTCGTTCAGTACACTACTGTGACACGTACATGGTCCACCGCTTCGAGTAGATCTTGTTTGCCCTGTAGGAGCTCCTGACGTACGTAGTACATCTGGATTAACCTAAAAGGGGAAAAAAACTCACGCATCCAATCCATTCACCCTTCATCCACCATAGGAAGTTTAATAATAAAAACAAACATTTAGGTATAAATCAAGTCATAAGAGCTAAACAATATAATAGTTGTTTCTCGCTTCTTTATAAAAAAACTTTTTTATTACTATTTATCTATGTACTACCTTTTTTCGCAAAATAGGCTATATGTAATTCCTCGGATGCAGGGACTTAGCTTTGAATGAAAATGCTATAAATGTATTGTACTTTCCAATCCACTAAAAAGTAGAAATAAACCCATCCAAATTTGGGGGAGAACCGTAGACATAAAGAATAAGACACATACATACAAATTGACAGCTTGTATGTCTTTATAAAATTATGTTATTCCTAAAACAAGTGCACATTTCTCCTAAAACACATCTCGCATTTCAACTAATTTCCGGTTTAACTAGAATTATAGAAAATAACATCAACATTTGTTTATTAAAATAGATTCAATATAAAAATATGTAACACGATTAATCATATAATGCTTATTTTGTATCATTAATATTATCACTTTTACATAATGCTTAGAATGATCTCAGCTTAGTCAAAGCTGATACATACTTTTTAGTTCTAGGATTTAGTTTTCGATGCACGTTTGCAAGTTTTATTCAAACTCATACATACTTTTTTTTGTAAACCCATGAGTTCTAGTAGTGGACCCATTCAGACTGGGCAATCGGTTTAAACCGAGAGTTTGGTTTGGTTTGCTCGGTTTCCCTAAACTTCAGTTTCTGAATATGAAGAGTCGATCGGTTCCTAGTGAAACTAAAAACCGACGAGTTCGGTTTCGATCTGTTCGGGTCGGTTTTCGGTTTCTACCGAACAAACCGAGTAATTGCAGAGAGAGGAGGAAGTAGATCGAAGAACGCAGACGAGATCTTGCCTCGTTCGTGCAGAGTAGACGCGCCGAGCCGAGGCAGCTTGTTGCGGTCGCTGTCGACGAGCCACCTGTCACGGTCGCTGCTGCATGCTCCATCCGGCCGCACGCGCTCCATCCTGCTTCTGCGCCGCCGCAGCGCGGCCGCGCCACCCGCCCAGGCGCCCACCCTGCTGCTCCGGTGTCCGGTGCTAAGGCGCATCTATAGAAAGAGGGCGACGCAAGGCTCTGCCCGGGGCGAGTTGGACGGCCTGGTCGATGAACGAGGAACGCGCCTGCTGGAGGAACGCGACAGGCAGCTTCTTCCTTCACGATTGGTTTCTCTTGTCATGTAGGAGCTAACGAGCTAGCTGTGCACACGGCATGCTTGTGTTGTGGCTGCACATCAAACGGTGTGGCCGTTCATGAAATCGGCGGCATATCTACACACGTCAGACGCGCACCTGACTCGAGCCCTCCATGTTCGTCTCTGTCAAGCAGCTTCAGCTCGTGTCTGTTGGCAGCGATGTCCGGATGGAGTGCGAGCGCCATGAGGAGCAAAGGAGCCACCATCCGTGGGAACATGTCGGCGACCGGGCACTTACCCAGAGGCCATTGAGCGACTATCTAAGGCAAGGAGGCCGCGGACGAGCTAAACACATCTACACCGGCGGCTTGATGGGTGCACAAGAATTCCCTAGTCGGGACTCACAGCACCGAGCCCCTAACTAGTCGCTGGCCGTCAAGCCGACGTAGGGACTCACCTTGGCACATGCATCAAGCCTCCATCGAGGCTGCCCGAGGTGTCCCGGTGGCGCAGTGAAGGCGCAGACCTCGTGGGTTGGCGACTTCGTCGACTTTGATGTCGACTCAACGACACCAAGGTGGAGTCCATGGAGAGCGCCCGACATGTCCCCACGGTGCAAGCAAGAATCAAGCCCCATGGGACGCTGAGTTCGTCAACATTGGTGCTGAGCCGATGGTCCCGAGCTGGACTCCTCAAGGCCGCCCGACGTGGCCTCGCGGTGCATGGAGACGGACATGCGCGCTCCGGCGAGAGGGCACCGACGCACACATCGTTGTTGCATCAAGACTCAAGACGACGTTTTCATCTCCTTCAAGACTACACCGACTTCATTGTGAAGCCACGAAAGCCTCGTGTGCATCAATCTGCTCTGCCATTAACGTCATCCGCGATCTGTCGACGTGAGCTTCCGTCGACTTCAGTCGCGCTCTATCGATGTGGCAGCAACTCCCGCGCCCCCCCCCCCCCCCCCCACCCACCCCCCACCCCCCCAACACCCGTGGCACCCGCCTCCCGGCGTGGTCTAGCGCGTCGCCCACGCGAGAACGAGCGCACGCTGCTGCCACGAGGACAAGCACCGCCGCCGCGAGTACGCGAGAGCACGCTGCTGCCGCGAGGTATTCCCCTTGTGTATTTGTTGATTGAATCAAAATTGTTGTTACTTAGGGTTAAGATGCAAAATTAGTTTGAATGATTAGTTAGTATAGTAAGTTAGTACAATAAGTAAAGTTAGTATAGTTAGTGAAGTATAGTTTGTAAAATTAGTTAGTTTAGTTAGTATAGGCAGTATAGTAAGTTAGTATAGTTAGTAAAGTTAGTTAGTTTAGTTAGTACAGTTAGTGAGTCTAGTTATTTATTGTATTTAGTATAATTAGTTGTTGTAGTTAGTCTTGTATAGGTGTTAGTATTAGATTAGTTAGTATAGTTATAGTTAGAATATGTATTAATATTAGTATGGATAGTACGTATGACGATTTCGATGACTTGATGAAGTTTCTTGAAATGCTTTTATAGATGGATTGTTGTGTTAGAGATTTTTACGGAGGAAGTGTTAGGAGAAAAGATGGTATGTTTGAGGATATAGAAGAAAAATTAGAATGGTTTGATGAACATCCTAGTTTCAATGACATTTGTGTCCGTTTGAATGCAAAGTTTGGTGGCGATTTCACATTAAAGGGGAGGTTTGATACTGGGAAGACTAGGGCACACTTTGTCCTGATGCCCTTGCGCGACCCTGCTCACCGGTCCCGCTACAATAGGGTGCTCCAAGGTTCCAATGTGCCCATTACTGAGGTGGTGGTGGAGAATAGGTACAGGGTGCAGGGTGTCCTGGACGGGCCATCCATTGACGGTGTTGGAGGCAATGAGCAAGAATTAGGGGTCGAAGGGGAAGCAACTCAGAGTAACATGGATTTGGACGATCAGTTGACGTAGAAGTAGTTTCATTCAAGTCAAGTAGGCTGTATAAGCAATGACTTCGATATGAATGAGTTTGAACTAGAAGAGGAGGAGCAGGAGGAGGAGGATAGGATCAGTGATGTAGTTAGCAATGATTCGGACGATTCAGATGATGACTAGGGAGGTAGACATGCTATTCCCACACCGGTTGATGCCATGCCAGTACATGTTCATGGTATACCATTACCAGTACCAACTGAGGTTTTGCATGCTATCCAGGCTTATGGTAGACTAGTCAAAGATTTGCCAGCAGATGATACCCCCTATGATTCATGGGGTAGAATTAGCGAAGCGCAGCAGTATGTTCCACCACCACCTTACACAGCGACTGAGCTTGAGCAACTAAGGTCGATGAACATACGTTTCAGGGGCGTTCCGATCTATAGGGATGTCAGCATGACGGATATGGCAGTTTGTGACATCGGTCTCTAGATGTGTAGAAAATCATTGTATGACCATGAGAAAGAAATCCTTAGTAAGGGGATGATATTCAATACAATATCAGAGATGAAGCTCTTCCTTCAGGACTATGCTGTGTATCACCATAGACCGTACAACGTCACTCATTAGGACCAGGAGTTCAGGTACCACATGATATGAAAAAATGGTTGTATGTGGAGGTTAAATGCACGAAAGAAACAGAGTGATGGCAAGTGGAGGATAAGTAAAGTGGTCGAACCCCACACTTGCCTAACAAATAGAGGGAAGGAAAATCATCAACAACTCACTGCACGTTAGTACATTGGAACCTTGGAGCTATGTTTATTATGATATATGTTTATTCTCTAATTTTGCATAATAGTTTATTCAATTTACATTTACTTTGTTTTTATGCACTAATGTTCAATCATATTATAGTACTCTTAATGTTTGTTCTAACATATCAATTTGAAATTTGAACCAGGATGGGGGATCATCATTTGCAGTACCCCATTCTTGAGGTGCACTATGACAAGGACCACCGAGCCAAGGGCCTGTCGGAGCTTCAGGAGGACTTGGTACCTCTTAGACTACGCACGCACCAGCCGCATCGCTAGGACGAGCAATACCGGCCCTACATACACCGTGTCGGCTTTTTTGAGATCGTCTAGGTCTTCAACACTAGGCTACCGATCCTCGACCCTGCACTTCTCGCTGCTGTTGTCGATAGGTATGATTTGATACACGTTTGCGATAGTACAAAGCATTGATTTGTCTCATAGTTTGAATTAAAAAAAACTTCTTGTATTGAATTAAAAACCAACAAGTGGAGGCTAGAGACCCACACCTCCCACCTTCCATGCGGTGAGATGACTATCACGATGCAGGACGTGAAGATGATTTTGTGTCTGCGGTTGGGGGGTCTTCCAGTGACTGGGATCCTTGATAACGATCACCGGATGGACTTGGTGGAGCAGTTCTGTGACAGAAGACCACCCGAGGACGAGGATGCTAAGAGAGCAAAGTAAGAATTTCTATGTTCCAAACATTTACCATTCTGACACCAGCACATATTCTGCAAATTATTTTGCTATTTAGATGAAGGGTGTAGTACATAACTTTTATTCGTGTTTTCTTTTTTTGTAGAAAGTGAGGAGGAGCTGCAAGAAGCTAGCATAGAAGCTCAGCTGCATGGATACTCCATGGGAGATTCCCTATGACCCAGACCTGTCTAGTTCCTTACGCTCGAGCACTATACCAACACGAGTAGGTTCCTCCGACACGACGACTGGTGGGACCTCTTATGTTCATACTCCTGGCGATGCAGGCAAGGGTCCTGCGGAGCACGACGTTGAGAAGGACAAGGACGAGGACGAGGAGGAGGAGGAGGACTACGATGAGATTGGGATGTCTCAGCTTGGTGATGCACCATTTCCTACACAGTTCGATGAACAGGTACTTGAAACAACCATTCGCCATATACGTCACAATTACTTAAACATTGTAAGTAACGATGCCTATATTGTAATTATAGGGTTATAGTTACACTCAGCAGTACCACCAGATGTACCACCAGTGAGACCATACTGACGTTGGGTTCACCCCTAATGTGCCGCCTTCATGTCCGAAGAGGCAGCGACGTCGGCGGTACCCATATACTCCTAGGTCATAGGAGTTCTTTAGGATGACA
This sequence comes from Miscanthus floridulus, assembly GCF_019320115.1. Taxonomy (NCBI): domain Eukaryota; kingdom Viridiplantae; phylum Streptophyta; class Magnoliopsida; order Poales; family Poaceae; genus Miscanthus; species Miscanthus floridulus. The sequence continues at coordinate 127,124,685 of NC_089586.1, forward strand.
TGTCGAGTAATGTCGAACTTATGTATTGATGAACTTTTGTCATAGTTATGACTTGCTGAACTTATGCCGAAGAGAGGTATTGTCAAACTTGCGATGAACTTGGGACGTGTATAAGTTAGTATTGCTGAACTTATGTATTGATTGTCCCGTGCACTTAACCTTCCTCTACACCAGTCAAACTTGTCTGCACCGTTGATCCATGTGAGAACTTCCAGCGGTGGGTTCCACCCCCTAACCCCCCGCCAATGATGGCTAAGGAGAAGCACCTAGCCACAGTTAGATAACTCGAGGAACCTCCTCTGTGTGAATGCTGAGATCGAGCTGTGATAAACCCTGAGAATACGTTGGAGTTTGTGTGTCCGAACAAACATGAAGTAAGTGGAAAGTATATCTGTTTAAATGTTTATATCTATATGTGTGTGTGTACTAATGTATTCTCTTGTAGCATTATGGATTTGCGAAGTGTTGTTTCAATGAGTGGCTCTATGGTTCTAAGAATCAATGGCTAGAGCCACCAAAGGCAAAGGAAAAGAAGAAAGAAAGGTTAATTTATAAAGCACCTCCAGTCAAGTGCGAATGTGGTGTTAAATCCAACTGCGGTCTAGTCCCTTAAGAGCTTGGAATAGGCCATTATTGTGGCCATGTGGTTGACTATGATGAGGTTGGTTATTTTTGTGGTAAACATGAAATCGTATTTTGTTTCTTTTGCTAAGACATATATGATATAATTTTTCGTTTGAACAGAGCACTAGGAAATGCAGATTGGAATGTTATGATGGTCAAGCTAAGTTCTTGGATGAACTGAAGGGGAGGCAAGTAATTGCATGGAAGAGGGGATATGGACCTGACTACGTCAACCTATTCGTTAAACATCATAAAAACAAGATGCGTGAATTTGCTAGACAACACGGTATTAGGAACCCGATCGATGTTGGGCTTGATAAATGGAGACTGGAGAGACGGAGGGCGTTAGAGGAGAGGGCAAGGAAGGAGGCAAGGGAGGAGACAAGAGTATAGATGCAGGTCTGGAATGACCATGTTGTTGCATTGTGTGCCAGTGAGTGCTTGAAAGCCTTTTTATTTTCGTTGCCTGATTTTAAATGTAATATAATCACGTTGTTAACTTATTGTATATTATACATGAAGGGATTGGATGCAGCGAGGACCATGCCACAGAGGTGGCCCATGCAAGGTATGAGGAAAAGAAGTTAGATGAGCAGAGAACACGAGCTGGTCACACTGTCCAATCTCCGATTGTGTTGGCCGATGATGGGGTCGAGGATGAGGACGACACTGCCCAGTTGAGCAATCTCATCACTCTTGCTGAGGCGGACTTGCAGGCGGAGGAGGCTGAGGATGACACTGGCAGACTGAGCGAGCTCAACGCTCTAGCAGAGGTGGGCATGCAGGTAGAAGAGGATGATAATGCATTCTTCACTCAGGCCATAGAGGCCACAGATGAAGTAGAGGCCGCTTACTATAGACGATAGCTAGATCAAGGCAATGCAGGTGAGCCTAGCCACATGAGCTAGACGGAGGAGGACGCATTCTTGACTTAGGCCGCAAAGACCGCAGGTGAAGCGGAGGCAGCTTACTATATGCGATAGGCAGATCAGGGCAATGCAGGTGAGCCTAGCCACAACAATAAGGTTGTGATAGAGGACTGGTACTTGGATGACGAGTTGCTTCCTCAGTATGTTTCAGACTGAGGATTGGTACAAGTGTGATAGTTCAATGTTTTAGATTTGGTATTTGTATTGTGGTAGAACTTTCTCGGTGCTGCATTGTGTTTTATTTGAACTATTTATGTATTGTACCCATGTAACAAACACTGTTTAATTTTTGTAATGGACATTGTGTTATCTCATAAAACTTTACCCACGATACATGGCATGCATATTCCTTTTAGTTTGGTGCCCCCAGACATGGCGCGAAGGTCAAAGCGGCAGCAAATGAAACAAGGCACTTATGTTATGTTATCACATGAGCCAAGTTATTTTGTCGTGTTAGTTTAACGAATAGGTCAGCAGGAAGGTTAAGTGCATGAGACAATCAATACACAAGTTCAGCAATACTAACTTATACACGTCCCAAGTTCATCGCAAGTTCGACAATACCTCTGTTCGGCATCAGTTCAGCAAGTCATAACTATGACACAAGTTCATCAATACATAAGTTCAACATTACTCGACATGTCATTCTAAAGAACTCCTACGACCCAGGAGTATATGGGTACCGCCGACGTCGCTGCCTCTTCGGACGTGAAGGCAACACATTAGGGGTGAACCCAACGTCGGTACGGTCTTGCTGGCGGTACATCCAGTGGTACTGCTGAGTGTAACTAGGACCCTATAATTACAATATAGGCATCGTTACTTACAATGTTTAAGTAATTATGACGTATATGGCGAATGGTTGTTTCAAGTACCTGCTCATCGAACTGTGTAGGAAATGGTGCATCACCAAGCTGAGACATCCTAATCTCATCCTCACTATGCCAGCTTCTTGCAGCTCCTCCTCACTTTCTACAAAAAAGGAAAACACAGATAAAAGTTATGTACTACACCCTCCATGTCAATAGCAAAATAATTTGCAGAATATGTGCTGGTGTCAAAATTGTAAATGTTTGGAATGTAGAAATTCTTACTTTGGTCTCTTAGCATCCTCGTCCTTGGGTGGTCTTCTACCATAGAACTGCTCCACCAAGTCCATCCAGTGATCGTTATTAAGGATCCCAGTCACTGGAAGACCCCCCAACCACAAACACAGAATCAAGGTGGAAGGTGTGGGTCTCTGGCCTCCACCTGTTGGTTTTTAATTCAATACAAGAAGTTTTTAAATTCAAACAATGTGACAAATTAATGCTTTGTACTATCGCAAACGTGTAAAAATCATACCTATCGACAGCAGCAGTGAGAAGTGCAGGGTCGAGGATCGGTAGCCCAGTGTTAAAGACCCGGATGATCTCAAGGAAGCCGGCACGCTACATGTATGGTCGGTATCGCTTGTCCTAGCGGTGCGGCTGGTGCGTGCGTAGTCTAAGAGGTACCAAGTCCTCTTGAAGCTACGATAGGTGCCTGGCTTGGTGGTCCTTGTCGTAGTACACCTAAAGAATGGGGTACTGCGGATGATGATCCCCCATCCTAGTTCAAATTTTAAATGGATATGTTAGAACAAACATTAAGAGTACTATAATATGATGGAACATTAGTGCATAAAAACAAATTAAATGGAAAAGGAATAAACTATTATGCAAAATTAGAGAATAAACATATATCATAATAAACATAGCTCCAAGGTTCCAATGTACTAACATAGTAGTTTTAAATAGCATAGTAAACAGTTAACATTAATATAATAAAATATATGCTATATGCACCTGTTGCCCTTGTCTTCTATGCCTGCTAGCCTTGTGACCATGTTCTTTGCAAATGGAGCAAAGATTCCTGCCATGGGTCTTGTTGAAGTCTCTCCCTCTGTACATGTCTTCGCCGTACCCTCTCATAGCGTCCATGTCCCCCTTAAGTCGCTTCTTCTTCCTCCTACCCTTACCTACCTTCATTAGATCAGGATGCGGCACATAGTCATAACCATGATAAGGTGGCCACTGTGTCAAGTCAAGGTATGGCTCGAAGCTCCTCTCCTAAATACTAACAGTGTTCGAACGGAGATACAAGGGTGACATATATGGCAGATCCTCATAGTTATACCCACAAACCCTGTAGGCCGTGATCATATGAGAGCAAGGGGCATGCATGATCCGAGGGACATTGCAACTGCACTCTACTTTTTCAAGATTAACTCGGTAGTTTCGTCCACCATAACGTTCGCCGCCCAAGCTTGTGCCACCCTTGCCCCATACACTAAAGATATGGCGGCAGGGTCCATACGGCTCGGCCGTGTGCTGCTTGGCCAATTCCTTGGACTCCTTCAAATGTTCTGCTCCAGCCTTTCCAAAATGCACCTACTCAGTTATATTCCTCTGCGCAAGTTCCCACCTCTTGACAAAATATCCATTGCACTTATGAAATGAGAACTCAACAATTCCAGACACAGGCAACGATCGAACTCCGATGAATACACGATTAAAAGACTCTAAGAAGTTAGTGGTCATGATGCCATACCTGAAATCCCCCTCGTCATATGCTAACGCCCACTTAACCTTCTGTTCCATCTACGCCTCTAACCAGGCCTTTTCCACTTTATTTAGCATCTTGTCTAGTTCTCTCTTTGTCTCCTTGAACTGGTGCTCTGTACGTACACAACATAGAGTCTTTACCTTATGACATACCTCCTTCCTCTGACATTGCCAGAAATTAGCGACAAAGTGTCTCATGCACCATCTGTGCACTAGAGGCAGGAACCCATCTATATGCTTAGCTGTAGCATTAAGAAGCCCTAGGTGATGGTCCAAGATCAAACATATAGTGCGAGATGGGCCAAGCACTTATACACGTAGAAGTCGCATGAACCATGACCATGATTCATTGTTCTCTCCCTCTGCCAAAGCAAAAGCCATGGGTACTATCTAGTCCTTAGGATCAATAGCAGCAGCCATCATCAAGGTGCCCCTGTACTCTCCTATCAAGAAAGTGTCATCAACAAGTATGACTGGCCGATAAAACTAGAATACATGTTCTGTTTGCGTGAATGATCAGAACATACGATAGAGGACATGCCTCAACGGGTCTCGAAAATACATCCCTCCGGTGTCCACAAACCATTTCATGCCAGGGTTGTAGTAATGCATTGCACATAAGATACGTGCACCCTGTTGTACGCTTCCTCCCAACTACCCCAACAAATCGCCAGGGCAATTTGCTTAGCACGCCAAGCCTTTCCATACTTCACATCATTCTTAACGAATCCATATATGGATTGTTGTAACGAAGACACCGAAATGTCGTTATTGTCGTCAACGAGCTCCAATATACGATGGGCAAGGTAACATATAGTGAGCTGATGATGATTTTCCTTTCCTCTATTTGTTAGGCAAGTGTGGGGTTCGACCACTTTACTTATCCTCCACTTGCCATCACTTTGTCTCTTTCGTGTATTTAACCTCCGCATACAACCGTTTTTACAAATCACGTGGTACCTCAACTCCTGGTCCGAATGAGTAATGTTGTATAGCCTATGATGATACACAACATAGTCTTAAAGGAAAAGCTTCATCTCTGACATTGTATTGAATATCATCCCCTTACTAAGGATTTCTTTCTCATGTTATACAATGATTTCCTATACATCTAGAGACCGGTGTCACAAACTGTCATATCCGTTATGCTGACATCCCTATAGTTCAGAACGCCCCTAAAAGGTACGTTCATCGACCTTAGTTGCTCAAGCTCAGTCGCTGTGTAAGGTGGTGGTGGAACATACTGTTGCGCTTCACTAATTCTGCCCCATGAATCATAGGGGGTATCATCTGCTGGCAAATCTATGAATAGTCTACCCTGAGCCTGGATAGCATGCAAAACCTCAGTTGGTACTGGTAATGGCATACCATGAACAGGTACTGGCATGGCATCAATCAGTGTGGGCAAAGCATGTCAACCTCCCTAGTCATCATCTGAATCATCCGAATCACTGCTAACTACATCACCGATCCTGTCCTCCTCCTCCTGCTCCTCCTCTTCCAGTTCGAACTCGTTCACATCAGAGTCATTACTTATACAACCTACTTGACTTGAATGAAACTGCTCCTGCATCAACTGACCGTCCAAATCCATGTTACCCTGAGTTGCTTCCCTTTCGACCCCCAATTCTTGCTCATTGCCTCCAACACCGTCAATGGACGGCCCGTCTAGGCCACCCTGCATCCTGTACCCATTCTCCACCACCACCTCAGCCATGGGCACATTGGAACCTTGGAGCACCCTATTGTAGCGAGACCAGTGAGCAGGGTCGCGCAAGGGCATCAGAACATAGTGTGCCCTAGTCTTTCCAGTATCAAACCTTTCCTTTAATGTGAAATTACCGCCAAACTTTGTATTCAAACGGACACAAAGGTTGTTGAAACTAGAAGGTTCATCAAACCATTCCAATTCTTCTTCCATATCCTCAAACATACCATCTTCTCTCCTAACACTTCCTTCGTAAAAAACTCTAACACAACAATCCATCTACAAAAACATTTCAAGAAACTTTATCAAGTCGTCGAAATCGTCGCACGTACTGTCCATAGTAATATTAATATATATTCTAACTATAACTATACTAACTAATCTAATATTAACACCTATACAAGATTAACTACAACAACTAATTATACTAAATACAATAACTAACTAGACTCACTAATTGTACTAATTAAACTAACTAACTTTACTAACTATACTAACTTACTATATTGCCTATACTAACTAAACTAACTAATTTTACTAACTATACTAACTTTACTTATTGTACTAACTTACTATACTAACTATACTAACTAATCATTCAAGCTAATTTTGCATCTTAACCCTAAGTAACAACAATTTTGATTCAATTAACAAATACACAAGGGGAGTACCTCGCAGCAGCAGCGTACGCTCGTCCTCGCAGTGGCGGTGCTCGTCCTACCGGGAGCAGCGTGCCCTCGTTCTCGTGGCGGCAGCGCTCGTCCTCACGGCGGCAGCGTGCGCTCGTTCTCGCGGGGGCGGCGCGCTAGACCAGGCAGGGAGGCGGGTGGCGCGGGCGCTGGCCTTGGTGGTGGCGGCGGCGGCAGGTGGACGCGAGATAGATGGAGGGGCGCACAACAGTGGGGAGCGGTGTACAGCGGCGGCGCAGTAGTGAGGGCAGCAGCGGCAGTGAGGGCGGTTGCGTGGCAGTGAGGGCGGTGGCGGGTGGTAGGTGTGCGTGGCCTGGCAGCGACAGTCGTGCGACGACGAGGGTGGTGGCGGGCGCGCTGGCGGGCCACACGCTGCGGGCGTGCCTTTATTAGGGCCGAGTGACATAGATAGAGAAAGGGGAGAGAGAGCCTGTCGCGCCGTGCACGATGGCGCGTCGATGTCGCACCGTGATCTGTGGCGCGGCAGAGCTGGGCCACGTCACCGGTCACTGCCACGGTGGCAGCCTGGCCGCGCCGCCATACATGGTGCGATAGAGTGGTTTGACCGCGCCATGTCAGTTGGCGCGTGCAAAAGTGTTAGTTTTAAAAAAAAACAATGTCAGTTTTAAAAATGTTTTTAAAAAAGTGTTAAAAAACTTCACAGCCACTGAGACACCAATCCATCCATCCCTGGCTCCCTGGCGTCATGCGCTACAACACCCCGGCGGGCTATGTTCAAGATGGGATAGGTCAGCCAGAGCGAGCAAAAAGATAGTACGATCAGGACGCGTCAATTTGCGTCAGGCGGCGGTTCTTCCATTAATCCGCGCATCCCATGGGCAAACTACAACTACACTGGTCTTCTATGCTCTTTAGGGAATTGTAAAAGGTCGAATTCCACAGACCATTTTGAACTTGGAGCTTCGGTGATGATGATGGTCATTTTATCTCACGACCCCTCAAGTTCAAACATGCACTTTTATTTTTACGCCAAGGTTGGCTTTGCATTATTGGATATGTCATCTATTTTTGCCGTGATATCTGGCCGAATGAAACGAGAGAAAAAAACGATACTGCTCTGACTCGGATATCTGATGTTTCAAAAAAGGCAGAAACGATTCGCTACGGCGTCCGCGCATCCTTCTTCGCTCATCTCTCCCCGGTCTTATCCGCTCATCGCACCGTTCGCTTATTCCCACGCCACCTCGCTCCCTCCCACGACATGCACCTGCTCATGACGCACGGCTCCACTGCGCATCGCACCCTATCCCACGTCGTTGCTCCCCATCCCCTCGCTCACGTGCCCGTGGCTCGCGCGCCTCTCGCGCCCTCCCGTCGTGTGTGCCGCCGGCTCCCTCCCTGGCCGGTGGCAGCGTCCTCACGCACCCCGGCGTCCTCCTTCCCCATCGCGGCATCCCCCTACTCTACCCCGCGGCTTCTTCTCCCACACCGGCGACTCCTTCACCCACCCGGCGTCCTCCTCCCCCCACCCCGGTGGTTCCTTTCCTCATCCCGGCGTCCTCCTCCCCTACCGCGGCATCCTCCTCTCCTACCTCGCGGCTCCTTCCCCCACACCGACGGCTCCTTCACCCACCCCGGCGTCCTCCTCCACCCACCCCGCGCGGCTCCTTCCCCCATCCTAGCGTCCTCCTCCCCGACGGCGCCCCTCCCTCCCCCAGCGTCATCCTCCCCCAGCGGGAGCCCCCAATGCCCGTAGATCCGACGGCCATGGCGCTCCCCGCGCGCCAGTCTCTCTCTCCCTCCAATGTTGCAATTGTATGTTTCAATTATTTCAGACGTTTCAGAGGTATGTTGCAGTTGAATTATATGGATGGTGCTAAAGTAGATTCGGGATGTTGCATATGTTGTAATTGTTTTCATATGCATGTGTGAAATAGTATGTTTCGAGTGTTTTATGTGTTTCAGAGGTACGTTTCATCTGTGTTTCCGGACGCATGTTGTCATTGTGTTATCTGAATGTTTCATATGTTTCATACATATGTTGAATGTGTTTTATTTGGATGTTGCGTATGGTTGCAATGGTCTTCAAGTATGTTTCAGGTGTCTTTTTCAAAAGCTAATTCCCTCGTTGCCACCGAAAATCATCGAATTTCCCTGAAAGCCATCCAAATTTTCCTTTTCCCTTGGCTGCCATCAAATGAAATTTCTATTTCCTTCCCTGCCATTCCGTCGGTGTCCAGTTAAAGTTGTGTCACTGACAAAACCGGACCCACACATTGACACTGAGCTACGTCAACTTTGAAGCCAAATATACCCCTTAGAGGCTGACATAAGGGCCCACCCAATGGAGTACCTCTCTCACTCATGGGACACGTCCGTCCCCATCGTTCTCTGGCCGAACCGTAGCGGCGCCGCTCCCGATCCCGCGGCGTTGGGAGGCGGCGGGCTAGCGAATGCAGGCCGGTGGCGTTGGGAGGCGGCGGGAGGCGCTACGGCTGGGGCAGGGCCGGTGGCTGCGCGTCCCTGGCTGCACATCGGCCGAGCGGGCAGCCCCCAGCTGCTAGCCTCGCGCCTTGTCGCGCCTGGCCGACGACAGCTGGGCAGGTGGGCGTCGCCCCTGCGCTTGGGCGGCCCTGCGCCTGAGGGTCGTGCTTGCCGCCGCGGCAGTCACGCAGGGGCCAGTCGGGGTGCTGTGTACGCTAAAGGATAGAGGGAGGTGTTGAACACTGGCACCAGGATGGCTGGTTTGTTATCTACTGAGTACGTAATAATAAATACATGTATTATATATATTGTCGGTGGGAGATTTGGAATTAATAAATATCATCCAATGTCATCTAAGGAAATATAGCACAATTTTACTGTGACTCGTAGGGTAAAATCATCATTTTTGTATGAATCCTAACAACAACTCAGACGGAATGGCAGCGAGGGAAACCGAAATTTCATTTGACGGTGGTGAAGGAAAAAGGAAAATTTGGGAAGCTCTATAATTTCCAGTGGCATTGAGGGAATTGGCACTTTTTTTAAATGTTTCGAAGCTATGTTTCAACTATCATAAGACGTATGTTGTAACCGTTGTATTTGGATGTTTTAAAAATAAATTAGGGGTTGCATCTCTCCTCCTCACACCTTCTGCAGCATTGTCAATCCAAACCAACTGGTGGGCTCAACCGGTGGGCAACATGCTTCTTACAGGACCTTACCCATGCTTCTTACAGGACCTTACCCAGTGGTATCGTAGGAACGAAAGCTCAACCGGTGGGCTCAAACTGTTTGGACCCGGAAAAAAAAAACCACGCCAAAGTGTTTCCTCCAGCAATCCAAACCAAACCAGTCCAACAACAAATACGGCCCATTTACAGCCGAACTAAGCCAATCCAACACACCAGTCCATAAAAGTTGTTTTTAACAGGGCCCCGTTAGCTTGATTGAATTGTAGCCTCGCGATATCGACATTCGGTTCAATTTTGCGGCCCAGCACCTGCTCGTACAGAACAAAAACTGGGCCGAAGTCCATTCCAGGCCAGAAGCCTCGTTGTGGTCGTGGCGAATTTCGTGGCCCAGTAGACGAGCACGCACCAAGCCCAAACCGACCACGCCGGCTGCCGGCCCGCGCCGCTCCCTCCATCATCGGTGGACCCAACGAACTCTCCCGCGCCCTAGGAGTAGTTTAATTTAACACAAACAAAGTTGGCCGTGTTCCTCGCCTCTGAGCCTATCCTCGTCATCTCCAATTCTCTCTCCCATCAGATTCATCACTCCACCTGCAACTACTGTATACAGCCCCAAAAATATCTTCTCACCTCCCTTCTCGAGACCCTTCTCGTCTCCTGGGCGAGGCCGGGGTCGACGCCCACACCCCGCGGACGCCGCGTCTCCCTCCTCCGTCTCAGCTCTGCCCTTCCCCTCTCTCTCTCTCTCTCCCGACGCGGCAGGCACGAGGCAGGCCAGGCCACGGGCGGGGAGCCCCGGAGCGGGCGCTGCCTCTCTCTCTTCCTCTCCCGATGTGGCGCGAAACCGGTCGGCCCCCGCGGTGGCGGCGCACTGGCGCGGCGGCGCTCCGGCAGTGGTCGCAGCCGCTGCCCGGCGGACGCTATCCCCGACCCGCATCCCTCTCTCCCTCCTGATGTGGCTGCGCATCGTGGGTTCCCCCGACATGGGTGGGCGCCAGCGGTTGCACGACCGGCACAGGGCACAAGCACTGCCTGGAGGTCGTCCTTATCTCCTCCGTCAACCATAGGATTCGCCGCCGTCCTGATACTGAGGTTCGCCGCTTCTCCATCTTGATCTCAATCTGCTGCTGTTCCATCTTCATCTTTTCTTCTCTCAGATCCCAGCGGTTGCTTCGTACCCCAGGCACTTGGCATCTGATCGTAATAGATCTCCTCATCCCCATTATGGATTGTTGTTAGCATGCTCCAGTTTTAACTTGCTGATTTATGATTTCTGTGCAGAGTTATTTACGCTGACAAATTGATATGTGCTGATTGTAGGTGCCTCTTGCAGGGATATATAAGGGTGAGCACAGTATCCATTTTTATTTACCTTCTTACTGGACTAAGCATCACCTGTATATACATGTTTTGGGTTGTAGTCGGCCAACAAAATGCTGCTTACATCCTCTTTCATTACCATCCTCCAAAGAGCATTACTGAAGAACTCCATAATGAAGCTACTTGAACTGCATACTAAAATTATTTACCTGTACTTTTTGACCAGGTGGCGGATACCACACCCTGGAAGAGTTGGCGGTAGATTCTGCATCAAGTATGCAATGGCTGCGATGCTGAGTTGGTTGCTTGGTGGCAACAGGTGCATACCAAAATTATGAATTACTGTCATGTGTTCCCATTGCACGCACATGTCCAATAGTAATAGGTTTCCATTGGTTTACCTGTCTTATGCAAAGATATAAACACCACCCATGCTCTAAGTTCCCGATAACCATATCCGTACTCATCATGCAAATGAAACTTTTCATTGTCTACAGCTAAAGCTAGAAGGAAGACCTTTAGACTGTAGATTCTCTGACAAGCACTACTACAGAATAGACTTGTTGTCCCGGGCGGTAACAGCCTTTAGTCCCGGTTACCGCGCCGGAACAACGATCCCGGGACTAAAGGTGGAACCTTCAGTCCCGGGTCATCGAGCCGGGATTAAAGAGGGACCTCCAACAGGGACTAAAGGCCCTCCAGCCGAGCGAACCTGGCGCACCCTTTAGTCTCGGTTGGTGTTACCAACCGGGACTAATGGTTCACCCTTTAGTCCCGGTTGGTAACCCCAACCGGGACTAAAGGTTTCTTTTCTTTTTCTTTTTCTTTTTTTTGTTTAATTTGTTTTCAGTTCAGTTATACGTATTTGTTTAATATATAATATGTTTTTATGTACGTATTCTACGTTGCTAATATAAATACACGCATGCATATAATTACATCTAATTCTCATCTTGAGCATTATTATATTTGAATAACGTATGAAACTATATATATTATAGATATATATATATATATGTATATATACAACACTTTCATAATCTTGTTCTCGAAAATAACGATATCAATAAACATTTAATTTACATCATTTATTCCTTAAGATCAAAGTAGAACTCGCCGTTGGGATTTAGCACTTTTTCTAGAAGATATCCTGCTATTGACTCTTGAACTGCTTTCAGATAGTTTTTTTGCATGACCCTTCGTTTCAACCATTCAGTCTTGCATTTAAAATAAAAGGAAAAGTATTAATACACATATATGTATATATATTCATTTAAAAATAAATAAAAATTGATATATACGTACTCTGAGGACATCTTCAGGAGTTCTTATGTGCGCAATGATAAATTCACAAACGTAGTATCCACACAAGTTATTATCTGGTTCCTGCCGCAAACACCACTGTACGAGAAGAAGATTATTCTCATCATCTCACACGTAAATTAAAGTACGATATAGTAATTAAACACGTGGGGAAGTGTATATAGTACAACTTACTGGTATTTCAACTACATTAAGTGGTGCCTTGCAATCCTTGCGATGTTGCCGAATAAACTCTTTCCAAACCCTGTGCGACCAATAATGTACGATCGTTAATAAATTATGGCAAAGTCTATTCAATAATAGTTGTGCGCGAGAGATCGAAATTACCCCTGGATAATGTCTATCATATCTTGGTATAGTGCCCGTTCTTTTCTCAACGAGTCAAAGATTAGTAACCGACTTGAGTTTAACTCAATGACAATGAGTATCCAGTGAAAACTGCATTGGTTTATACACACACGTACATGCATATAAGTTGTATTGATATTACATAAAATGTGTAGACTACATTATTATTAACACTTACTCAAAGTTGTACGGGAAAAGTATTGTTGTCTTGTCATGCTGCTTCATGAAGAACATCATGATATTCTCCTGTGCTCCAGATACCCATCGCTCCTTGATAATAATACCGGTTTTGAATACGATATAAGGATCAATGAAGCCAACACTGGTGTCTTGTATTCTTTGGAGCTCTGACATCTGGAATCTGTATATAAATATAAGTTACATGTGAGGATAATTATATACACGTACGTATGGAAGTGAGTTTATTAAATAAAAGTAAGAATCACTTACAAACAAAAGGAGCTAATGATTGATTTGTCCAGAGCGTCCAAGTGGAATAGTTGATGCAATTCTTCGAAACTAATATGTAAGATGTCATCGCCACGGAAGTAATGATGGTCTCTAAATCTGACAAAGATCCACTGCTCACCCCTACCACACGCCTGCATGTACCACTTGTTGAGCAAGTACATTTGCGTACCCAATTCATTCAGAGCCGCAGGGTTGTACAGACTTTTGCCATATTTATAAGTCTTCCAGGTATCAACTTCCAGGTTCTGGATTGGAGCTTTGCCCGTCAATTGATCCAAGGTTAAACCAGTATCTTTAAAAAAAGCATTAAGGGCTTGAACCGACACTTCTCCAGAGTTGTCTGGTCGATAGACTTTTATGTTGGAACCATATTCATTAGCAACAACAAGATTTTGTATTGGTTGCTTCTGTTGTCCGAGCTGTGGGACATCCTTCCCTGATGCTCTTTTCCTTTTCTTATCTGCATCATGTGACTTCACGAGGGAGCGATCATAGTCTGATAGTGGCGAAGGCTTACGAAGTTCAATCATCTTTTTCTTGTGAGCATCGACCTTCTGCCTCAGCACATCTCGTGGTATGTAAAAGTACGGCTTCTCCTTAAGCTTTGCTTGACTCTTGTTTTTGATATCTATAAAAAAATCTTTTACTTTTTTGTCTTCTTCAGTTGCTATTTGCTCATCAGTCTTTTCAGGAAGTATTTCTTGAGAAATAACACTTTTTCTCGGGGTCTTCTTTGCCGCCGGGACCTTAGACGTCTTTGTAGTGCGTCGCTGTGGAGGGGGTGGGGGCGGTGTTGGAGATCGGCGTGGAGGCGATGAGGCCGGTGTTGGTGGAGACCGGCGTGGAGATGTTGGAGATCGTTGTGGAGGCGGTGGGGCCGGTGTAGGAGTTGGAGATCGTTGTGGAGGCGATGGGGCCGGGGTAGAAGTTGGCGATCGCCGTGGGGATGAAGTCGTCTCGCCCCCCGCGACGCTGTGATGAGATGGGGAATGAATGATTAGGCTAGGCTGGGGAGAGACCCTGCTATAAAAACAATTTGTGTGTCAATTATTTTTGAAGCCAATAGAAAATTAATGGAAAATAATATTTCATTCACTTTCATTCGTACCTAGGGTGAGGTAGGGGAAGCGGTGGCGCCCCAGGAATGATGATGAAGCGTTTGCGCCATTGAATAAATGTCTTCTCTGTTTCTCCTAGTGTCTTCTCCCCATCACCGCCTTCAATGTCAAGAGGAACATTGCTGTAACCTTTGAGCACTCTATCGACCGAGACGCTAGCATATCCAGGTTGAATAACTGACCCATGGATTCTTGGTGTCTTCGTTCGGTCTATTGGAGATACAACCCCGACAGCCACCATGATTGATGCATTACCATCTGGAATGTGCAGCTCACATTTTGTTAGAGGCTCGGTAATGTCATCAACAGGGAAGCGCAACCCAGCGTCGTCTTGAATAACTGGCAGCTTCGTAGAAGCACAACTGCTTTTCATCTGACCAACGGGGCTAATGGTGACTCCCGGCGTTGATTGCGATTGCATTTGACTCATTGCTAGCTGCACTTGCCTCTTGATCTCCTCCTGCATTCTTGCCTCAAGAGATTTTTCTCGTTCACGTGATTCAAGCAATGCTTGTCGTGACTCATCAACAAATTGCTCCAATGCACGAATTCGTTCTGCCTCCTCATCCTTCTTTCTCTGGCGGCTTCTGTAGGTATCCTTGTCTGCTGGGAATGCGTGTAGCCACGGAACCGCCCTATAGCCTCTTGTTCGACCACCGTGTTCGGGATTCTCTAGGGCATATGTCAATTCATCCTTCTCTCTGTTGGGCTTGAAAACACCACTATCAGCTTTTTCCCTAGCACGAGCTAGTCTCTGTGTTGCTCTCTCAATTTTTTGGCCGAAAATTAGCTTGCCAGTGTCTGGGTCTAGGCTTCCCCCATGAGCGTAGAACCAATTCTTCGCGCGTTGAGGCCAGTTCTTTTCTATTGTTTCAGGTATAATTCCCTTGGCAGTAATCTCTGCTTCTAGGTTCTGCCACTTGGGAATAGCACTCCTATAACCACCTGATCCCATGCGATGATGGTATTGCTTCTGTCGGGCATTCTGTCGATTCCTCATCACACGTTCCTCACTGTCTTGAGATGTCTTGTATTCTACGAAGGCATCCCAATGGGACTCCAACTTGACAAACGCTAAATTCGGCGTAGTATTCTTCAAGATAAACTTTTTATACAATGTCTTCTTCCAACTCTAGAACAATGTTGCCATCTTCTTCATTGTCCAATCCCTCACTAGCTCCTTCAAAGCATCATCTGCTTGTAATGTGAAATGCTGAGTGATATCTCTCCAAGCTAGGTTCTTATCATGATCAGATACAAAACTAATATTAGGAGCGGATATCTTCTGCTTCCATTCACGAGCACTAATTGGGATCCTATCCCTTACAATGAACCCACATTGATTGACATATGTCTGAGCATGTGGTCCCAATGGTTTGCCGGTGTCGGTGTCGAATTCTGATATTATGAAACGGCCCTCTAATGGCTTTTTTGGCCCTTGGACTTTCCTACTTTTGTCGGTGGTTGATGTAGATCCAGAGACCAGCTACATGAGTAGAAACACAACGATTAACAACAAATATACGTACGCATGCATCTATAAGAGATGATAGATAATCGAATATACCTCGCCAGTATTTTCTTGCGCGACAATTTGTTGATCTTCAACCACCGGCATATTCAGGATATCCTCATAATCAGCAAAGTACTGACTCGTGTCATCTACATCCACATTGGTGCCGGCGTTGATAATATCCGCCATTATGTCATCACTCAAGTTATCATCCGGAGCAGCCATTTGTATCTTCAAGATAACACATAGATAGAATTATTATGGTACATAACATAAGTACATGTGATAACACATATAGAATTACTAAATCCAATTAAATATAATAACACATAATATTTCATAAGGATAAACATAAGAATTACATAAGGTATAGGCTTTGGAATCGAATCAAAAACACTTTCGATCCAAAAACATGGAAATAAGTACATGTATATATATACACATGGAATGATACAATATATTTTCTCTCTCAATCAACACATAGAAATAAGTGCATATGTCTATATCTCTAGATATGCATGTGATAACACATAGAATGTCTCTCTAGATGCAATTTTCTCTCTCTCAACTTATGAAAATAAGTACATGTATATATACATATAGAAATAATTAAGTACATATGTATACACATATAGAATCTCTCTCTAGATATATATATATATAGAGAGATAGAATATATAATTACTAAATCCAATTAAATAAATCTAACATGAAATTAGATAAACTAGTAATAGATAATACATTTTAAAAATTCTAACTAACTAAAAAATCATCTAAAAAACTAACATATATCAACTAACAATCTAACTAACATATATCAATTATCTAATAAATCTAACTAACTAAAAAATCTAAGTAACATATATCAATTATCTAATAAATCTAACTAACTAAAAAATCTAACTAACATATATCAAAAACTATCTAAAAAACTAACCAAACTACTAAATATTATTTATTAGTATTATCTAAAAAACAATTAAAAATCCAACATTATAAGACGACGGCAGCGAGGCCGGGCGGGCGGGCGAGTTCGACGACGAGGCCGGGCGGGCGGGGCTCGACGACGGCAGACGAGGCCGGGCGGGCGGGGCTCGACGACGGCAGCTGAGATCACGAGGCCGGGCGGGCGGGCGAGAGCTCGATGGAGGCGGGGCGGGCGGGGCTCGACGACACGGCAGACGAGGCCGGGCGTGCGAGCGAGCTCGTTGGCCGCCAGGCGGGGCTCGACGACGGCAGACGAGGCCGGGATCGACGACGAGGCAGGGCTCGGCGACGACGAGGACGAGCTCGGGTGCGGCGGCGGAGATGGGATCGGAGAGACGACGCGCGAGATCGAAGATGAACAGAACAAGTCGATATATATAGGCCGGTACCCTTTAGTCCCGGCTGGTAACACCAGCCGGGACTAAAGGTAATTTAGTCCCGGCTGGTAATCTCAACCGGGACTAAAGGCCCAACCCTTTAGTCCCGGCTCGCCTTACCAGCCGGGACTAAAGGGTTTTTAGTCCCGGTTGGTGTTACTAGCCGGGACTAAAAGTATTTTGGGCGGGCACCAAATTGCCGCCCACCCTTTAGTCCCGGTTCTTGGTCTGGGCCGGGACTGAAGGCCTGAAAATTTTGGCAACCCGCCAGCGTACTTGGAAAGACCTGGGATTTTGATTTTGTTTAATACTAGGTTAATCAATTAATTCCATAGCAACTTCAATACTTTGCAATATTTATTTTAAAAAATTCTATTGATTAACTAATTATTTATTGTAAGTAGGAAAATTTTGTAACCTAAAGTTTTTAATTTCTTTTATGAATATAGAATATAAATGTTACTAATACTAAGTATTTTGTTAATGCAAAAATATATTTGTAACTTAAAATTAATAAAACTAATATTATTCGATAGGAAATTTATTATCACATTATTGTAACGTCAATGTTTCAATTTTTTCTCGGTTTTTGACCAAAATTGACAGGAAATTTTTGTTGAACCTATAAAAATAAAGAAAATGTAGTATTTTTTGTTCTATAACTTTTTCAAATGAAAAAATGGTCTATATAAGGATTGTAGATATTGATGATATGAACAAACTTGGTATTCAAAACTTTTAAATTTTAGACAATCTAGGGTTTCGAAAACTAGTTTGTAGGCGTCGAAATTTAAAAATCACAAATTTAAACGGTCCAAACTTTCTCAAATGGAAAGTTGACCAAAACAACAATTGTAGATCTTTTTGAGTTTAACAAACTTGGTATTCAAAACTTTTCAATTCGAAGTCATTTAGAGTCCATAATACTAGAGTCAAAGTGTTGGTTTTTCATTTGACCAAATTTGACTTGGTCAAACTTGCTCAAATGAGACACTAAATGACCTCAGATGAAAAAACTCTGAATACCAAGTTTGATCATCTCAGCAAGATCTACAATTGTTACATAGCTCATTTTCCCATTTGAGAAATTTTTATCAAACACTAGTCACAACTTCTTGAATCTCATATAGACTTTCTAAAACTATGTCACACACTTGTGAAAATTGAACTACATTTTGTTCAAGCTTTTTCAAATGAAAAAATGGTCTGTATAAGGATTGTAGATATTGATGATATGAACAAACTTGGTATTTAAAACTTTTAAATTTTAGACAATCTAGGGTTCCGAAAACTAGTTTGTAGGCGTCGAAATTTAAAAATCACAAATTTGAACCGTCCAAACTTTCTCAAATGGAAAGTTGACCAAAACAACAATTGTAGATCTTTTTGAGTTTAACAAACTTGGTATTCAAAACTTTTCAATTCGAAGTCATTTAGAGTCCATAATACTAGAGTCAAAGTGTTGTTTTTTCATTTGACCAAATTTGACTTGGTCAAACTTGCTCAAATGAGACACTAAATGACCTCAGATGAAAAAACTCTGAATACCAAGTTTGATCATCTCAGCAAGATCTACAATTGTTACATAGCTCATTTTCCCATTTGAGAAATTTTTATCAAACACTAGTCACAACTTCTTGAATCTCATATAGACTTTCTAAAACTATGTCACACACTTGTGAAAATTGAACTACATTTTGTTCAAGCTTTTTCAAATGAAAAAATGGTCTGTATAAGGATTGTAGATATTGATGATATGAACAAACTTGGTATTTAAAACTTTTAAATTTTAGACAATCTAGGGTTCCGAAAACTAGTTTGTAGGCGTCGAAATTTAAAAATCACAAATTTGAACCGTCCAAACTTTCTCAAATGGAAAGTTGACCAAAACAACAATTGTAGATCTTTTTGAGTTTAACAAACTTGGTATTCAAAACTTTTCAATTCGAAGTCATTTAGAGTCCATAATACTAGAGTCAAAGTGTTGTTTTTTCATTTGACCAAATTTGACTTGGTCAAACTTGCTCAAATGAGACACTAAATGACCTCAGATGAAAAAACTCTGAATACCAAGTTTGATCATCTCAGCAAGATCTACAATTGTTACATAGCTCATTTTCCCATTTGAGAAATTTTTATCAAACACTAGTCACAACTTCTTGAATCTCATATAGACTTTCTAAAACTATGTCACACACTTGTGAAAATTGAACTACATTTTGTTCAAGCTTTTTCAAATGAAAAAATGGTCTATATAAGGATTGTAGATATTGATGATATGAACAAACTTGGTATTCAAAACTTTTAAATTTTAGACAATCTAGGGTTCCGAAAACTAGTTTGTAGGCGTCGAAATTTAAAAATCATAAATTTGAACGGTCCAAACTTTCTCAAATGGAAAGTTGACCAAAACAACAATTGTAGATCTTTTTGAGTTTAACAAACTTGGTATTCAAAACTTTTCAATTCGAAGTCATTTAGAGTCCATAATACTAGAGTCAAAGTGTTGTTTTTTCATTTGACCAAATTTGACTTGGTTAAACTTGCTCAAATGAGACACTAAATGACCTCAGATGAAAAAACTCTGAATACCAAGTTTGATCATCTCAGCAAGATATACAATTGTTACATAGCTCATTTTCCCATTTGAGAAATTTTTATCAAACACTAGTCACAACTTCTTGAATCTCATATAGACTTTCTAAAACTATGTCACACACTTGTGAAAATTGAACTACATTTTGTTCAAGCTTTCTCAAATGAAAAAATGGTCTATATAAGGATTGTAGATATTGATGATATGAACAAACTTGGTATTCAAAACTTTTAAATTTTAGACAATCTAGGGTTCCGAAAACTAGTTTGTAGGCGTCGAAATTTAAAAATCACAAATTTAAATCGTCCAAACTTTATCAAATGGAAAGTTGACCAAAACAACAATTGTAGATCTCAAATGAAAAAATGGCCTATATAAGGATTGTGAAGTCATAACATATTACATAATATCCGTCTCTAAAACATAATATATTAAACATGCATTGTTGTATCATGCGGGCACAACAGTGAATTTCTTCTTGACATATGACCCTTGGTTATGATCTTGTCGTAACCATGGAGTGTCTTCATCATTTAACATGATGCTTGGATCTTTCTTCACTATGAAGGGTGGAATTCGGACATTTCTTTCGTAATCTTCTGACATGTCTGACTTGTCTTCAATTCCTACTATATTTATTTTCCCAGAAAGAATTATGTGGCGCTTTGGCTCATTGATCATTGAGTTGATGTCTTCGTTTTTTCCTCTCTTTGATTTTGTAGACATGTCTTTCACAAAGAACACCTGACTCACATCGGCAGCAAGGACGAATGGTTCCTCTTTGTATCCAATATTGTTGAGGTCCACTGTTGTCATTCCATACTCTTTGTCGACTGTTACCCCTCCTCCGGTCAGCTTCACCCATTGGCACCGGAACAAAGGGACTTTAAAATTAGGTGCGTAGTCTAGTTCCCATATCTCTTCTATGTGGCCATAATATGTTTGTATATTCCCATTTGGATCTGTGCCATCTATGTGAACACCACTGTTTTGATTGGTGCTCCTTTTATCTTGGGCAACTGTGTAAAATGTATTCCCATTTATCTTGGGCAACTGTGTAAAATTCTCTGTCTATCGCTCTCCACTGGGACCCATCAACTGGGTGTCTCAGCATATTGTCTACCTTACGGTCTTCTTTATACCACCGCAACAACTTTGCGTGGTCTTTATTTCTGAACAAACGTTTTTAAGCGTGGTATTATAGGAGCATACCACATAACCTTGGCAGGGATTTTCTTTCTAGGACGTTGTTCACCCTCGACGTCACCGGGATCATCGCGCCTTATCTTATACCGCGATGCTTTACATATCGGGCATTCATCCAAATTCTCGTATTCATTGCCATGGTAGAGGATACAGTCATTAGGACATGCATGTATCTTCTGGATTTTTAATCCTAAAGGGCAGACAACCTTTTTTGCTTCGTACGTAGTGGTGGGCAATTCATTTGGCTTCGGAAGCATCTTCTTTATAAGGTTGAATAAATTCCCAAATGCCTTATCGGATACACCATTCTTTGCCTTCCACTATAGCAATTCCAGTGTTGTACCCAGCTTTTTTTGCCCCTCTTCGGCCGTCGGGTATAGCAACTTCCTATGATCCTCAAGCATGCGCTCTAACTTAACTTTCTCTTTTTCACTTTCCTATTCTTGTTGTGCATCACAAATGGCATCGCCAAGAGCATCACCGAGATCATCTTCTACCGCTACCTCTTCTTCATCTCCCCCCATTGTAGTATCATCAAAGGCACCATACTGAGTAATAATGTCATCAATGTCTAAATCTTCTCCTTCACCTTCTTCCATCATGACCCCGCTTTCTCCATGCTTAGTCCAACATATATAGTTTGACATGAAACCTGACTTAAGCAAATGTGAATGAAGACTCATTGAGCTTGAATATTCCTTTAAATTCTTACATAGGGCACATGGACAGCATATGAAACCATCCCGCTTATTTGCCTCGGCCACACCTAAGAAATAGTGCAAGCCCTCTATAAAGTCTTGGGAGCGGCGATCGGCATTGTACATCCAATGGCGTGACATAATCTGTATTACACGACAAATTATGAAAACCTTGAACATAATTAAGTATTTTATTACACAACATAAATGACACACACACGGTTGATTAATTAACTAAGCCTGGCTACAACGTAAGCAATCCCAACTATCACTAAACAAACTAAAACTACAATGCACTTCAGTAACATAATTATTTTGTGATCGTACGCAACTAAAACAGACAAATCATTCTTCTGTTGAATATCAATAAGCTTCTCCTGCTGGCTCACTGCCTCATCAGCAGCAGCCGCTACCTCAAGCGCACCCAAATTCTGCACGTATGTAGCATAATCTTCCTCCCAGTACCAACCATCGCATCCATTGCCCTTCCACTGAAATTAAAGTCAAAAAATATTTAGTCAAAAATATTCAAGAAAAGCAGGTCAATTAGCCATAATTATAAAATGCGTAAGAAACTCACATCGCGATCCGGGCACTTGTAGAAAACACGACCCTTGTTGGGTCCCTGTCTCTTGACTCGGTACTCCATCACAATCTTCTGCTTACACTTGCCGCAGATAATGAGAGGGAGTTCTGGCCTCAGTCGTTTCGCAACCGAACGAGAGGCCGAGGATCCAGTAACAGTTGTCATCTACTTTCTATACTTATTTTTGCAAACTAGTGTAAATTTCATATTTTCAAATATCCATCAAATTATAGCTCAAAAACATGTTTCAATAAATAACCATCCGTACTAGTTGACCTTGCTTACGTGATCATCTCGGCGAGCATTTCTCCACCGGACGGCACCGTACTTGGCCAAAGAAGAGCTCTGATTCTACGAGAAAGGGAACACGGTCTTCCACGACCGTTGCCGCTCTCCCTCGTAGAATCAAAGCTCCTCCTTGACGTCCGTTACCGCTCGGCAGAGAACATGCTTGCCGAGCTGAACACGGTCCGCAAGTTCAACTAGTACGGATTTTCTATAATTTTCTAACAATTTTCTAAGTTTTTCATTTCATGGAAAAATTAATTCTAAGATCACGTAAGCCACCGGGGACGAGAATGGCGCGAGCTCCAGCGAGGACGAGCGAGGCGTGATTTTGATGAACTAATTTAACTTTTGTTTATCCAAACATATATGCAAATCATCATGTGATTTTGAGCTAAAAATGACATATAAAATCATAATAAAGTCCAACATATAAAGTTACACATGCATCTACATCGCAAAATGAGATAAGCTACTGATAAAACATAAGAGGATTAAGTTTGTTACCTCCAAAATCGAAGAGCAATACCAATGGAGGGGGAGAGTGCAAGAACAACAGCAAGCTGAAGAACAGAGGCAGTGAGTTTGAATAATGGAATGGCTCGGGCTCGGGGAGGAATAAATGAGCTGAATTATAGGCCGGGATAATTAGTCCCGGTTAGGGGTCCAAACCGGGACTAAAGATTAATCTTTATTCCCGGGGCATCACCCAAACCGGGACTAAAAGCTTTAGTCCCGGTTGGTATTACCAACCGGGACTAAAGGTAAACCTTTAGTCCCGGGGGCAAAAAATGCTGAGGCTAATGCTAAATTGGGACATCGTTCTAAAGTCTGTTCTCTAGTAGTGAAGGTACGTTGTCATAGTAATCGTGGTTGATTTAGTACCAGCATTTAGTATTTACTAACATCTGGCGCCATTCTGAAGGCAAATGACCAGACTTATCGATGGTTTCAGGATCATGACGCACTAGAAGAAGCTATGGGTGGACAGTACGTTCTTTGTTTCTTCTTTAGTTTCATTTCGTTAAACAAGAGTTTGCTTTATTGCTTTATTTCAGCACTTTCGAACAAAAAGTAAGAACACTCATACTACTATTTGCAGATGGTACCTCTTCCCAACAGTTGAAGGAAACAGCAATACCTTGCAGCCCATTTGTTTAATTAGGGACGAGCAGAGGTCACTGTCTCTTGGGTATGTCTAAGTAGCAATTTCAGATCTTCTCTAATTGCACTCAGTCAAGGCTTTATGCAACAAAACAAATGAATTTTCTTTTGCAGAAGCCGGTCAGATCCTAATGACTCAGCTTCTTCCCTCTACATGCTCGTCGCCTTGCTATCTGAAGCCTCTACATATAACGACTCCTGACAAAAAATGGCGACCTGTTTAAATAATTCAAAAATACTATTTAATGTCTGTATATTATGTCGTTATCTCTAGTACACTTAGAAATTGTCTACTTCCGTTCTGTGTCATGTGACTAACTATGTGCCTCTCTATTTGAACACTTCTTAAATCAGTTCTGCGGCAAATGATATATCTATGTATATATTTGGGTATCACTTTTACCTCATCTGCAGACCATGAACCAAACTTTTGTCTGTATATACTTGGCTACAGCTTTTATCTAATTTCCAGTCTATGAACTAAACATATATTTCCTATGTATAGCAGTCATATTCTCTCTTTTCATTGCAGTCTGGTGATTACCGTAAACTAAACTGATGGACACCAGTTCTATGAAGAAGATATTTGAAGATCTGATGATTTTTTTCCTTATTTTTTTATGTCAACTTTTCCTTTTTTATTGTACCGTTTGTAGACACACAGCTACCAGTACCAAAAATCTACAGTATAGATGTAATATACACCTCTCTTATTGCTCCTATTATTACCATTATATATAGAACATGTTTTTTATGTCTTCAAAATCTTTCCTGTGCCCACCGACGCGCGCGAGGGCGCGCGCCTTGCACTAGTACACAACAAGGACGGCAATGCTTGGCGAGCTGGGACCGACGTGAACAGAACACAGCAGTGCCAGTGCGTGCGGCTAGCTTCGCCAGTGGCCACTAGTCGTAGCCTAGTTGGCTAGCTGCATATATTTCCTGCCATGTCAGACATGCATTATGCTACAAAACGACCACAAGCTGCGGTTCTATTGCACTGTGCGGGGGCACGTACTACAGCCAGAGCGTACTTGCCATATATGCATGCAGTGCAGTGTCCACCCGTGTCCCGTCCCACGCATTGCCGGCCGGCCAGTGGCCACGGCACATTCTTCCTTCGATGGAGGAACTGGACAACTGGTGCTGGCAATCGTCTTCATGGTGCTCGAGGTAAAAGGCTTCTAGCTCCGCACGTACGAGCCGGCCGGACCGACGTCGGATCGGAGTATCTGGAAATCAGCGTCAGCAAGCAAGCTGCCATCTGCTGCATCTTCCCTGTTCCTCTGCTTTCAGTGCATTCTGATATATGATGATCGATATCCTTCCATTCATCCATTGGTGCTTTTCAGACAGTTGGTGTTGGTTTCCACCCTCCACTGCCTGGTACGGCAGGCTGTGTAGATAGACATTGTTCTTTTACGCTGGAACTGGTGCAACGGCCAGCGGCCGGCACCATGCGGTATCGCGAGCAGACCAATGCAACTGGGTTCCCCCGTTGCCGGATCATGCATGTCAGTGCGGCGGTGACAACCAGGCCGTTGACAGGTGGGCCTGAAACAATGAAAAGATCGATCAAGCTACAGCCATTGCATGCAGCCAAGCCATAGGCAATAGCTAGCAGCGATACAGTGAAACGTCACCAGAAAAACGGCATTGCATTCTTGCGCCAAAACATCGGCGCCTCGGCGGACTCCACCAGTACACGTCGTCCACCTAGCCGCTATGCACGAGTACTGCTCGAAATGGAAGGCCCTTTACTCCTCGCACATCGCAGGACATCTGCATTCATCTGCACTGCAGGGCCCTAGCTATTAGTAGTAGTCCTTTGCTATCCTCGTCACACACAGGTCGGCCTCCATCACAAACCATCAATTCCATGCAACGACTACTTGAATTAAGGGCGCGTTTAGATGCAAAATTTTTTAGGTTTTAGCTACTGTAGCACTTTTGTTTGTATTTGGCAATTAGTGTCTAATTATGGACTAATTAGGTTCGAAAGTTTCGTCTCGCGATTTCTTACCCAACTGTGCAATTAGTTTTTTTTTCGTCTATATTTAGTACTCCATGCATGTGCCGCAAGATTTGATGTGATGGATACTGCGCAAAAAAATTTGGGAAGTAAACAGTCCCTAAAAGAGCTCGCATGCATTGGAGTGCTGCTGCCCCTGCAATGCCAGTGCAACCCTCGAAGCAGCTAGCAGGCCGCCCTATCCACTGCCGCCGTAGCATACGGCGCGTTGTATTGCACACACACGCAGACACACTGCGATGCAAAGCTTTTTTTTGTTGTGCAGCAGGGCTCCATCTATCCACTGGTATTAGCCTGGATTGTTTGTCTCGTGTACAAGTGTAAAACCACTGGTCTGGTATTAACCTGGTGTAGATAAGTAGCTGTAGTTACATTGTATTTTGTTCTGTAGCTTGGCACGCCGTACACCCCCGGGTGAACATGTGCCTGTCCGACATCGCAGGTATCCCTAGGGGCCTTTTTCCGTGTCGTCGTCGGGTAATATATATAAGGCCACCATGAGCATGGGGAAGACGACATGCATTTTGGTGTACGTAGATCTGAGATGCCCTCTTTACACAAACAGTGACACTGGGACAGGCACGCACACAGCACTGCCATGGCATTGTTCGGAGAACAAAACAAAGCATATATATAGGTGTCTCTGTTCCTGGCTGTCCGGGGCCGGCACACAGACACAGTACTATTGTGTGTCTGTGTGTGGTGAGAGCGCGTGGTTTGTCATTTGTGGAGAGCCTGTTTGACGACTGTGAGGTGAGAGTGAGCGAGACCGACCCCAAGAAAAAAAAATATTACCAAGGGGAGGTACTCGATCTAGCTATGTGTTGATGTTACTCAGGTGATGATACATACATGTCTTGCGTTTGCCTTGTTGCGAATGGTCCAAATAAAGCGATAATAAGCGAGTACGGAGTACGTACGTACTCCAACCACTAGTAGAGAACAGACAGTTGATCCTCGGTCAAAATGGGCTCTAGTCCTGGAATTTTTTTGCGCCCGGGACTAGAAATACCTTTAGTCCCGGTTGGAGGATCCAACCGGGACTAAAGGTCCCTGCCCAACGGCTACTGCGCCAGACAGAGGTGGCAGGGACCTTTAGTCCCGGTTGGAACCACCAACCGGAACTAAAGGTATACTTTTACTCCCGGTTGGTGGCTCCAACCGGGAGTAAAGGTCTACTCCCGGGCCGTGGCTGCGCCCGGGGTTGGAAAGTTACCTTTAGTCCCGGTTGGATCCACCAACCGGGACTAAATGTTCTCCCTTTATAAATCGGCCGTCTCCTCCTTCCTCCCCGAGCCCGAGCTCAACACATTTTGAAGCTCACTGCAGTAGTGTTCTTGCTTCCTCCCTCCCTCCATTGTTCCTCCATCCATTCTTTCGTCGATTTCTTCGATTCCTCCGTCGATTCTTCAGTTGTAAAGGTTACCAATCTCATACTCTCATTTTTCACCATTTTCTTATGCCATTTTGTTCACTATATATATTTATGGTTCTTTATTGTGGTTTTTTTCATTTGTAAGCAATTTGAGCTCAAAATCACTTCAAGCTTGCATATTTATATGAAAGAAGGTTAAAGTATATATAAATATAAACTTAGAAAATAGTTAGAAAATTATAGCAAATCCGTACTAGTTGAACTTGCGGACCGTGTTCAGCTCGGCGAGCATGTTCTTTGCCGAGCGGTAGCGGACGTCAAGGAGGAGCTTTGATTCTACGAGGGAGAGCGACAACGGTCGTGGAAGACCATGTTCCCTTCCTCGTAGAATCGGAGCTCTTCCTTGACCAAGTACGGTGCCGTCCGGTGGAGAAATGCTCGCCGAGATGATCACGTAAGCAAGGTCAGCTAGTACGGATGGTTATTTATTCACATGTCCCGATATCGTCGCAGTAGTCTGTCAATCACCGTACCTAAACGTAGTATATATAAATAAAAACTTAGAAAATAGTTAGAAAATTATAGAAAAGCCGTACTAGTTGAACTTGCGGACCGTGTTCAGCTCGGCAAGCATGTTCTCTGTCGAGCGGTAACGGACATCAAGGAGGAGCTTTGATTCTACGAGGGAGAGCGACAACGGTCATGGAAGACCGTGTTCCCTTCCTCGTAGAATCGGAGCTCTTCCTTGACCAAGTACGGTGCCGTCCGGTGGAGAAATGCTCGCCGAGATGATCACGTAAGCAAGTTCAACTAGTACGGATGGTTATTTATTCACATGTCCCGATATCGTCGCAGTAGTCTGTCAATCACCGTACTTTTTATTTTAACTTTTTATGAAATGAAAAACTTAGAAAATAGTTAGAAAATTATAGAAAATCCGTACTAGTTGAACTAGCGGACCGTGTTCATTTCGGCGAGCATGTTCTCTACCGAGCGGTAACGGACGTCAAGGAGGAGCTTTGATTCTACGAGGGAGAGCGGCAACGGTCGTGGAAGACCGTGTTCCCTTCCTCGTAGAATTGGAGCTCTTCTATGGCCAAGTACGGTGCCGTCCGGTGGAGAAATGCTCGCCGAGATGATCACGTAAGCAAGGTCAACTAGTACGGATGGTTATTTATTCACACGTCCCGATATCGTCGTAGTAGTCTGTTATGTGTGTACACTCCCATTCTTCTGTTAATTTACGGAAATATCATGTGAATTACTTACCTACCGCAGTAAAAGACGAGAACACAATGACCATTAAAAATATCATTGTTTAGAGATCTAGATAATTTTATAGTTTGTTAATTTTATTTGTTTATAAAAGGAGAAATTTATAGTGTATTAAAAAATAAGTATAGAGAGTAGATGGCAACTGCTTCCGGGTCCTCGGCCTCTCATGGATTTCCAAAGCGACTTAGGCCGGGCCTTCCTCTCATTCCATGCGGCAAGTGTCGTGATGAGACGAAGATTGTGATGGAGTACCGAGTGAAGAAGGAGGGTCCCAACAAGGATCGTATCTTCTACAAGTGTCCGGATCGCAATGTGAGTTATTTTATCGTATTTAATGATTATGGTTAGTTTATACCTATTTTCATGATGGTTGCGATTAAAGTTCTAATTTTTTGTTTTAATTTCAGTGGGATGGCAGTGGACGATGTTCAGGCTTCTACTGGGAGGAAGAGTATGTTGAACTCGTGCAAAAATATCTTGCACAACAGGCAGATACGGCGGCTAATGAGGCAGTGATCTAGCCGAAGAAGCCCAAAGATGTTGCACAATCGGGGGATCTGTCTGTTTTAGTTGAGATTGGTCGCGAAATCCTTGTGCTCCTGAAATGTATTCTAGCTTTAGTTCTTTTAGTGGTAGTTGGGATTGTCTACATTTTAGCGATGCTTTCATAAATTTATATCTTTTGTGGTGGCACGCATGTTGTATAAATAATTAATTATGATCTAGGTTTTAATATGATATTTATGTCATGTAATGCAGATGAGCCGTCATTGGATGTATAATGCTGATCGCCGCTCCCAAGAGTTCATTGACGGCGTGCATTCTTTGTTACGTGCGGCCGAGGCAAACAAACGCGACGGTTTCATGTGCTACCCATGTGCCATATGTAAGAATACGGTGGAATATCCTTACTCAAGGACTCTTTATTCACACTTGTTCAAGTCGGGTTTCATGCCAAACTATATTTGTTGGACAAAGCACGGAGAAACCGGTGTTGTAATGGAAGAAGGTGAAGAAGAATAATGGGACGACAATGATATTATTCTTGATGGTGCGTGCTTCAATGATACTGCAATGGGAGAAGCTGAAGAAGAGGTAGCCGCAGAAGATGAGCCGGCTGATGATCTTTGTCAGGTCATTCGTGACGCACAAAGAGAATGTGAAAGTAAAAAGGAGAAGATCAAGTTCGAGCGGATGCTAGAAGATCACAAGAAATTGTTGTACCCAACTTGTGATGCAGGGCAGAAAAAGTTGGGAACCACACTAGAATTGCTGCAATGGAAGGCAAAGAATGGTGTATCTGACAAGGGATTTGGTGAGTTACTAAAAATCCAAAAGAAGATGCTTTCGAAGTACAATGAATTGCCCGCCACTACCTACGAAGCAAAACAAGTTGTCTGTCCTATGGGGCTAGAAATAGAGAAGATACATGCATGTCCTAATGACTGCATCCTGTACCGTGGCAAAGAGTACGAGAAATTGGATGCATGCCCGGTATGCCATGCGTCGCGGTATAAGATCAGGCGAGATGACCCTGGTGATGTTGAGGGCGAACGTCCGCGTAAGAAAATCCCTGCCAAGGTTATGTGGTATGCTCCTATAATACCATGCTTGAAACGTCTGTTCAGAAACAAAGAACATGCAAAATTGTTACGATGGCACAAAGAAGACTGTAAGGTAGACAATATATTGAGACACCCTGCTGATGGGTCCCAGTGGAGAGCAATCGACAGAGAATTCCCGGAGTTTGCAAATGACGCAAGAAACTTAAGGTTTGCTTTAAGTACAGATGGTATCAATCCTTTTGGAGAGCAGAACAGTAGTCATAGCACTTGGCCTGTTACTCTAACTATCTACAACATTCCTCCTTAGTTATGCATGAAGCGGAAGTTCATTATGATGCCTGTGCTCATCCAAGGCCCGAAGCAACCTGGCAATGACATCGATGTGTACCTGAGACCACTTATTGACGAACTTCTCATTTTGTGGAATAAAGAAGGTGTACGTGTGTGGGATGAGTACAAACAGGAACACTTTGATCTGCGAGCATTGTTGTTCGTAACAATCAATGATTGGCCTGCTCTAAGTAATCTTTCAGGACAGTCAAACAAGGGATATAATGCATGCACACACTGCTTCAGTGATATTAGAGGTGTATTCTTGAAAAAATGTCGAAAGGTCGTGTACCTTGGCCATCGTCGATTTCTTCCTGCAAATCACCCCGTAAGAAAGAAAGGCAAGCATTTTAAAGGGAAGGCAAACCACCTGACCAAGCCTCACAACCGAACCGGTGAGGATGTACTCGATATGGTCAATGATGTGAAAGTCATCTTTGGAAAAGGACGTGGAAGCCAACCTATTCCAAAAGACGCTAACGGTCACGCACCCATGTGGAAGAAGAAGTCCATATTTTGGGACCTACCCTATTGGCAAGTCCTGGAGGTCCGTAGCTCGATCGACGTGATGCACCTGACGAAGAATCTTTGTGTGAACCTGCTAGGCTTTATGGGTGTGTATGGAAAGCCTAAGGACACATTTGAAGCACGACAGGACCTGCGTTGTTTGAGAGAAAGAGACAACCTGCATCCAGAGAAGACAGATGATGGACGTCATTACTTATGTCCTGCTAGCTACACTCTAAGCAAAGAGGAGAAGGAAATCATGTTTGAATGCTTAAACAACATCAAGGTACCATCTAGATTCTCCTCGAATATAAAGGGTATTATAAATGTGCCAGAGAAGAAATTCTGTAACTTAAAGTCCCATGCCAGAGTAAAAATGTTCGAGGTCCCAAAAAGCCATTGGAGGGCCGCTTCATCATCTCGGAGTTCAATGTGGATACAGGAGAACGGGGGGGGGGGCGAATAAAATGAAATTTGTGCACCACTGTGGTTACCTTGTACGGGACCGGCTCCCGATTAGTACCCGTGAATGGAAGAAGAAGACCAATGCTCCTCATATCAGTTTTGTCTCCGATCGTGACAAGACGTTAATTTGGAATAATGTCTTGGTACATTTCACGCTCCAAACAGATGGTTATGATGATATAATAGATGGTGATGAATTAATGGAGCGAGTTAGGGATTGGGCAATGAAGAAGATGGACACCCAGTTTCAGACTTGGAAGAAACACCTATACACGACGTATGTCAAGAAGAATATAGCACCAGATTTTACTGTCCTAGGCCTGATCTCAAAGCAGAGGCCCTATTGGGATGAGTTTGTACAGTATAAGACTTCGGAAGAGGGTGTGAGTCGGGTGATAAAGAACCAACGTAATGCCCAACAGAAGACATACCACCATACCTTGGGATCAGGTGGCTACCCGACTGCCATTAAGAAGTGGAACAAAATGGAAGCAGACCTTCTTGCCAAGGGTATCAGACCAGAATCACTCGAGTGGGGAGAACGTGCAAAGAATTGGTTTTTTGGTCATGGGGGAACACTAGACCAGGAGACAGGGAAGTGCGTTTATGGCGCAAGACTGCAAGAAGCAGTAGAAAGATTGTTTTATGCTCAGAGAGCTACTGCCAGTGGTGCGTTCAGGCCCAACAGAGAGAAGGATGAGCTGACATACGCCATCGGGACTATTGAACATGGTGGCCGAACTAGAGGCAAAGGAAGTGTCTCGTGGGAGCATGGATTCCCTCAGGACAGACCTTCCTACAGAAGTCGCCAGAGAAAGAAGGAAGAAGAGGCACAGCGGCTCCAGAGGTTGGAGGAAGCGATGCGTGAAGCACAGGAGCGGGAAAAAAACCTTGAAGCGAGAATGCAGGAGGAAATCAGAAGGCAAGTGCAAATAGCAGTGAGTGCAAGCAAGCAGGCATCAGAGCCAGGAATCAACATTAGCCAATCTGTTCAGTTGAAAAGCAGCTGCGCTTCCACGGAGATACCAAATCAAGGGGACACAGGACTGCGCTTCCCTGTGGACGACGTCACTAAACCTTGTACAATGTGTGAGCTACACATTCCGAAGGAGAATTCCACAATCAAGGTGGCTATCGGTCTTGTTAATCCTATCGACCGAACCAAGACACCAAGGATTCATGGGAATATAATCCAAGAAGGATATGCTACCATCTCGGTAGATAAAGCTGAAAAAGGTTTTAGTGATTTGCCTCTTGACATTCCTAGAGGTGATGGCGAGAAGACTCTAAGAGAAGCAGAGAAGACATTCATTCTATGGCGCAAGCGCTACATCATCATTCCAGGGATGTCGGCTCCACCTCCTCCTGAACTACCTCACCATAGGTACGTGCGGATGAAAACACTACATCATTAATTTGTATTAGCTTAAATAATTAACAATCTGCTCATAATAATATGTCATTCCTTTTTTTGTAGCAGATCCTCCCCCAACCTAAATCCAATTGTTCAATCGCCAGATCATCATAGTGCTCTGTACGATGACATTATGTTGGAAGACGAGGCTGCATCCACACCATCTCCAAGGAGGTCTCCAATGCCATAGCCGCCACCTCTAAGGAGGTCTCCAACGCCGCTGCCAACACCTCCAAGGAGGTCTCCAACGCCTCCACCGCCCCCGCCTACCAAGAAGCCTAGCAAGAGGCCAGCCCCTCAAATGAAGAACCAGTCCCCGCCTGCAAAGAAAGCCACCGTGAAACCAAGGGCTATTCCCAAAATAATATCTGAAGAGAAGGAAGAAGGAACTGATGCATATAAAAAAGACATGTCTAGATTCTATGACAAACTTAAAATGAATCAAGAAGCAAGGAGAAACCCAGAGAAACCGTACTTCTTCGTAGCTCCAGATATTCTAAGAAAAAAGGTGACTTCTTACCAGCAACAACAGCGGGAATCTCGTAAGCCGTCCAAATCAACGTTATCAGACTATGACCGCACTCTCACCAAGTCAATTGAGGCGGCACAGAAAAAGAAGCGGGTAGGGAAAGGAGTTGCCCAACTCGGACAACAAGCGCACCAATCAATCCCCTCACTAGTTGTTGGTAATGAATATGGTTCGAATTTAGGATTAATGCATCAGGCAAACATACATCCGGATATCGATTTGGATCACCTTGGTGAATTTCTTGATGAGACTGGTCTCGACCTTTACCAGATGTTTGGTGATGGAAACATTGAGAGTGCGGCGGAGGTTGATATTTGGAAGAAAAAATTTGTACTAGGCCAGAGTCTATACAACCCTCAAGCCTTATCTGATCTGGGGACGCAAATGTACCTGCTAAACAAGTGGTACATGCAGGCGTCTACCAGTGGAGACTTCTGCGTTGGTGTCAGAATTAGAGACGAACATTGGTTCCGTGGCGATGATGTTATGTATGTTGACTTTGCATAATTTCATCAACTATGCCACCTGACCTCTCTGGACAAAGTTATCATTAGCTGCTATTGCCTGTAAGTAATAATTCTTTCGATCTATTATTAAACTCATCATATGTGTGTATATGTATATAAATTATCCTAACAAGTACTATATATATGCAGATTTATAATGACAGAGCTCAGAAAGGAAGGATGCAATGAAATTGGTTTTGTTGATCCCCATATAATATTCAAAGACCCAATTACTCCAAAGACTAATTGGAAGTCTGAGTCAGAGAGTAACCTCATGAACTTCTTAGTGAACCAACGCCACAAGAAGGATATACTCTTTCCCTATAACTTCAAGTGAGTGTTAATCATGTCGATCATATCCTTAATGGCTCATATGTTGATTCTAGTTAATTAATGAGTGTTATGCGTTATATCCTATAAACACATGCAGCAATCACTGGATATTGATGGACATCGATCTGGTGAAAAGTCACTTGATAATCTATGACTCGATGAGAAAACCACAACAAGACTACCAAGATATGATAGATATTATCCAGAGGTAATTTTGGGATCTCTAGCAACTATATATACACACAAACATGATGATTAACTATATCTGATGACGTGGCAAATTTTTTATTGGGCAGTGTTTGGAAAACCTTTATTGAGAAGCAACACATGGAAAAATGCAAAGCGCCACTGAATGTAATCCCTTTGAAAGTAAGTCCCCTAAATCGCATCATTTTTATTAATTAAACATATAGCTTTCACCGGATCACCAGATTGGATGACAAATCTTTTTCTCGTAAAGTGGTGTCTGAGGCAGGAACAGAGGAACAACTACTGTGGTTACTATGTTTGCAAGTTTATCAAGGTGCTCTCCCAAAGAACTCCTACAGAGAGACTCAAAGTACGTTAAAAATACACTATATATTCATTTAATTATTATTATTGATTGTGTTACTATGTCTTTATATATATATATATGTACATATATTAATTTATTTTCCTTTAATTCAAACATGTAGACTCGATGGCTGGAGAAAAAGGTCATACGGCAAGACCAAATCAAAGCAATTCAAGAGTCTATAGCCAGATTTTTTAATGAGCAGGTCATCGATTCCAAGGGTGAGTTCTACTTCGACCCAACACTACCATTGAAGCCAAGCTAGAGGATGAGAGGAAACTTGTTATGTCACAACAACTGTAATGTAATCTTTTGTAATATATGCACACGAAATAATATAATGTAAAATACACATATGCATGCATGCATGTAAATATATATATATATATATATATATATATATATATATATATATATATATTTCTATGCTTGAATTGTGTGATTTAATACGTTCATTGTGCTTGAACCGAAACATACTATATGCGCGTATAAATGTATAATTAGCAGCGTACAATACGACTTCGAAAACCTATTTTGAAAAGAAAACAAAAAAATAAAAAGAAAAGAAAAAAGAAAAAAAACCTTTAGTCCCGGTACGTATTACCAACCGGGACTAAAGGTGCCGGCCATCATGGTGTTACCCACCGGGACTAAAGGTCCTCCTTTAGTCCCGGTTTCTGACCCGGGACTAAAGGACCCCCTTTAGTCCCGGATGCTTGCTCCCGGATGGGGAACCGGGACTAGAGGGGATTTTCCACCGGGAGTAAAGCTCGGTTCTCTACCAGTGAACTCTTACTCCTACAGTGGAGTGCAGGGCATCTTGCACGGGCCGTGTAGACAACTCTAGCCTAGGCAACGCCATTAGAGCAAGTATAATAAGGGCTACCAGCAGCCTGAATGCTGAGTGGAGGAGAGATAGAAGGAGAGAGAGAGAGAGAGGGGAGAAACGGGTTGTAAGCTTACAGCCGGTTTAGACACAAGAACTAATAAACTCTGTGAGAAAGACAAGTGGGTCATATATTAATAGTGAATATATAACTATTATATGGGTGAACTGAGAAGTAGGCTGTAAGGATTCGAATAGACAGCAGCTGGCTCTATTATTAGGCCATGTTTGGTTCCTGTAGTGCCTCCTAAAATTTCTGTCACATCGAATGTTTGGACACATACATGGAGTATTAAGACCCCGTTTGGCAGGGCTTCTCCACCGGTTTCAGGAGCCGTTTAGAGCCGTTTTCTACCAAACGGGGTAAAGTAAAATAGCTTCACTTGTGAAGCCCCTAAAAATATGCTCTCACAGTGATTTGGGGTGTGATAGAGCTAAAAAAAAAGTGGCTTCTCCTGGCTCCTCCTCCAGGCTCCTAAAAACATGCTCTCACATGGAAGCCATTTTGCCAAACAGTTTACCAAAACCGCTTCAGCTCCACCGGTGGAACTGTTCGTTGAGCTGAAGCCAAATAAAATGGCTTCACTAGTGAAGTAAAGCCCTGCCAAACGGGGCCTAAATATAGACTAATTATAAAACTAATTGTACAACTAATTTTAGTAATGACACACCATCCTATTATTAACCTTGCAGCAGCAGGAGCAGGAGCTGACTCTATTATTAACCTTGCAGCAGCAGCAGCGATGGCGCCCCGACAAGCTAGACTGCCGCAGGTCAGGTCAGGTAGCAGGTGACTGAGCGAGTACTTCCACGCAGGAAACTGTTAGGCCGTTAATGACAGAGATAATGACACACCATCCTAGTAGTATTCTACTAGTAGTTCCCTGATTTTAGTAATGATCTATAGCTTCGTCACGAGCCCATAACACAGACACAGCAGCAGCTGAAGGAGATTACCAATAAGGACAGGTAAATCCACTCAGAAATAAAGGGACGCGACGGGTGTCGGCGGCATCGTTGTCTCGTCTGCCCCTCGCTTGGGGACACCACAGGCCGATGCTTAGAGTAAAGTACAGGGAAGATCCGGGCCGTGCTTAGAGTAAAGTACAGGGAAGAAATTACTGGGTCCTGATGGCCTGTTTTTTTAATCGGGTCAGATTGCCCGCGTCGGAGGGCAGAGCTAGCCGCGGCCGCGACGGCGACGTGATAAATCGATCGCTAGTTGTTGCATTCATGCGTCAGTTGTTGTTGCAGTCAGTTGTAGCGAATACTGTAAAACAGTAAATACCTCCTGCGTTCATGCATGCGTGGGTACGTACGTACGGTGAAATAAATCGAATTTTCCCGGGGGTGAAAGAAGGATTGGAAGATTCCTAATCGATGGCATGCATGGAGCTGTCGTCGTTGCTACACGTAGCCATCAGCAATCAGCAATTGTATACAGCTGTATCCTGCATGTGAGGTGTCCTAAAATTCATACTAGGCCCTTGTTTAGATTGCAAGTTTTTTCACTCTCTTTCCATCACATCAAATCTTTGGACACATGCATGGAGATTAAATGTAGATAAAAAAACAATTAATAACATAGTTTGATTGTAAATTACGAGACGAATTTTTTGAGCCTAGTTAGGCCATGATTGGACAATAATTGTCAAATACAAACGAAAGTGCTACAGTGCCAAATACTGATTTCTAACCCCAATCTAGACAAGGCCTAGTATGTTCCAAGAAATTCGATCTCCTGCATCTGCATGCTTGAGCGCGCGCGGCCAGCAGGCTACGTTTGCTTGATTGAGCATGACGACAGTACGTCGACAGGATCATATTCATATCTGATCGAGACACACCATGTCATTGCCATGCACGGTAGGTATGGGCTCCATCGATCCATCGCATGCAGTGATCCATCTGCACACGTAGGGCCCTAGCTACATATCTGATCGAGTACAATGTTTTTGAACGGCCTGGACAGCTAGCGTGTGCGTGTCTCTATCTCTATATATCGATCAGAGAGGGAGAGAGAGAAAGATTACAAATAATGAAAGAGAGAGAGAGGGAGGGAGAGAGAGATTACTAATAATGTATATATAGCCTAGATTGGTACAGTATAGGTAGCCAATTGCGGGCAGCAGGCTACGTACGTACGCGCGTCAAGGTAGGGTAGGTAGCTGCGTCTTCGTCTACTACTCATTCATGCTCCTTACCAAGGCAAGGCCAGGCGAGCCATGATCCGTCTCATCTCACGCTTCCTCGCCTTGTCAACGTTGCTTGCGGTTGTTGTAAAAAAACCGTTGCTTGCGGCGTACCACTGCCATCCACTTTTACCTACCTAGCTAGCTGTACTCAGCAACAAATAGTACTATTCCTGATCGATCTGGTCATCACGAGTAGTACAAAGTCTAGACCATCTAGGTTGTTTATCCTAATAAGTTAGACTTTCTTAACATTGACTAGGACTTGTACCTATAAAAACATATGCATTATATCTTATAAATAAAAAAACATATATATTGCCAAGACTTTTCCATATGAATTTGTTAATAAGGTTAATCTAGATACAATTTTACATATTACTACTCTCTCTCCGTTCTAGAATAACCGCACATCACATTTCTCTCGAGTCAAAATTTTCTAAATTTGACTAAGTTTATGGAGAATGATATCAACATTTGTATCCTCAAATGAGTCATGGAAATAAGCCACCATTAATACATATTATAAATATTAGTACCTTTTGTTTTATATCTAGTCAACTTTTAAAACCTTTAGTCCCTAAAAAAGTGAGATATACGGTTATTTTTGGACGGAAAGCATATGTATTTAGATATAATGTATATGTAAGTGCATAGTAAAAGTTGTATAAAGAAAAACTAAAACGACTTACAATCGGAACGGAAGAAATACTAGTCAGAGTAAAAAAAAACGACTAAAGTGTTACTAGTAGGATAAATCTATATGCATGGAGTAATATTTGTATGTATCCCGAAGAGGTGGTGGCATGCGGTGCCAAACAGCCCCAAAAGGAAAAGTTAGGTTCATTTCGACGCGACCTTGCTGTGTGCATGCATGCTCTCCTGCTCAGTGACGACTGGCGACCAGCAGACGCTTCCCTTTTGGGGTGCAACCGTGCAAGTGATAGCACTGCTCGCTTTCCACAAACGGCGTCCGATATACAGTAATCTGCATTGGCACGGATCCAAGCCGATGGCGCAAATGCCAAGCAGATCAGATCATGCGGCGTTTGAAGCTTCCACGGCGAGGTGAGGCATGCATTTGCATTAGCGATGGATCGGAGCGGGCAGGCCGGCCAGCGAGACGGACGGACGTGTAGAGCTAGAGAGGCAGATGCCCTTTGACATTTGTGCAGCTTTTGTTTTGACCGAACCCAACAAACGCGCGCCTCCTATGAGATGCGATGCGTGTGGCGTGAGGACGAGGGAAACCGAATGTGTGTAGCAGCAGCCACAAGGGGAATGGGGAGCGCTGCGCTGCGAGCCATTTATGGCCTTGGTCATCTCATCCCTACGGCCCGCCCCCAGCGCAGCAGCAGCAGCAGGAGGAGGCAGGCAGGCGGCCGGCGCCCTTCTCCTCCATCTCCTCATCCTCTCTCTCTCTCTCTCTCTCTCTCTCTCTCTCTCTCCTTCTCTGCCGACTGCACGCGCCGAGCTGACCTGCCAAGGGCGGAGCACTATTAATGGCGGCGTAGCGTAGCTCACCTGCCCCCTCCTTCCCTCCCGCCCTCCTCCGCGCGCGGGCCGCAGAGCGACCGAGCCAGCCAGCGTAAATGCCCCTCCTCGCGCACCACCACCTCCTCGCCCGATCCAATGCCCCATTATTACCGCGACGACCACCCCACTGCTAGCCACTACCGCCACTAGCAAGCCGAGCCAGCGGCCTCCACCTTCCAGGCGACCGGCCGGTCAGCCGGCTAGGATAAATACGCAGCAGCAGCTCGCGTATATCGTCGCGCGCTTCACCTACTTCCTTGCATAGTTCCAGAGCTATAGCTACCTTTGCCTACACACCCATCTTGCTTCTTCAATCCTAGCTCGTCCTCCGCGCGCGCAATGGCGACGACGACGCGGCGGCGTGGGGGTGGGGCGGCGAGCGGTGTGCTGGCGGCGATCGTCGTCGCCGGCGTGCTGCTGCCTGGAGGCGTCTGTGCTGGTGCAGTTGCCGCCGCGGGCGCCGGCGTGGAGGAGTGCGAGGACAGCAGCAGGGCGCGCGGAGACGACCGCGTCGAGGCGCTGCCGGGGCAGCCGGCGGTGGCGTTCGCGCAGTACTCCGGGTACGTGACGGTGAACCGGGGCCGCGGCCGCGCGCTCTTCTACTGGCTCACCGAGGCCGTCGGCGACGCGGCCACCAAGCCCCTCGTGCTTTGGCTCAACGGAGGTCAGTGGCCATCTTCTGCACCTCGCTAGCTATAGGCTATAGCTTCCCATTTCGCCATGCTCCTTTGAGCTGGCCATGCATGTTTTTATTTCGTCTTGCTGCAGTGATCTTAGCTTCTTTTTCATGCAATCATGGTAGTAGCTCGTTTCTTGTTGGTTTTCCCTGGTGAATGATGATGCTGTGTGCATGATATGATCTTATCATCATATACATACTCCTCCTTACTGTCCTCAGTCGGGTTAACTGTTGACCAGGCGTCGGTTAAACTGCCACGAGTCTTTTCATGGGAGGGAAGGGAGCTCTTACCTTTGCTGAGTTTTTGGACTAATTTAAAAAAGGGTATCGCAGTCACACTGTCACAGGCAAGGCAAAGCTTTCCAAAGCTTTTGACACAGACTCCAAAGTTCAAACTCCCTGTCATCTCATCACACGCCTTGCCTCTTGCCTACGGAAAGTGCCATTCTGTTCCTTCTTCTTGTGTGCTACTCCAACTCCAACCTCCTCCTCCTCCTCTGGTGTGATTGTGAATATGAACGCCGTCGTCTAATTCGATGTAAATACTCAAGTAAAAAACAACAACAACAAATACATACTGTAAAAAAGAATTTGCATGAACAACAAGGTCGATGTCGAATGTGTGTGAATTGCATGTGTGATGGTAAATGTACAGTACTGCAACGCAGTAGTAGTAAACGGCGGTAGTAAATGTGCGAAGAGACGTGACCATTGCCTGCCTGTGAAGGCTGAGACCCTGAACAAACATTTACTAGCTGTGATTTGCAGGTGCAGCTGCCTAGTACGTGCAGGCAGTGTTTTGCCCTTTTTGTTTGGCCTCTTGGAATGAAACAGAACAGCCTAGGTGCTGTACTCATTGTTGTCTAGTGTGATACTCCTAGGTAGAGGTAGAAAGGGACAATAAAACCATGATTAGGCTATTTCTAACAACAACACCTAAAATACAAGATACATTCGTACTTTGGGTAGCGCTACAGGCAAAAGGTTCGATACCTATTCGACATCTTCTCCAACAACAAGACCCAAAAGAGAATCCTTTCTGAAAATGAGTTTCCAGGAGAGAGGATACCCATATTTGGGTTGTGTCTCTCAGACAACTCAAAATAGGTCTTCCGTATAGGTACTCTATTGGATGCTGATTTTGGATCTCTCATTACCCATTTTGGGTTTGGATCTCCTCATTGGAGACAGTCTTAGGACCAGGAAACTTCATGTATGGTAATACCAACAGTAATAAACTACTCCTACACAGTACTACTGTAGTAATTAATTAACTGACAAACCTAAGTACACACTGTCTGCATTAGTAGCTCCTATGCCAAAAGGACTGTCGAGCTTTATCATATTTATCACCAGACAGCAGCAGCAGCAGCACTCGCAATGGTGTCGCTTCTGCAGTGTTTGCTTGCTGCTGTACCAGGTTGTCCAGATGCATGCATTGATGCATGTGACACTACTCTACTCCTATATCCAAGTCGAATCCTCTTAATTAACCATGCATGCTAGGAGTATTGCTCTGGGATGGCCGGATGGGCTAGATGGCACGTAGTCCCTCCGTCCACTTAGGAATGTAATTATGTTATCCTGTCGATCAATTGAGCTCAAGTTTATAATAAACAATATTAGCATTTATATTTTTAAATAATTTTATTATAAAAATATATTTTTATAACTAATATAATGATACTTATTTTATATAAAAAATATTTATATTTTTTTATATAAATTTAGTTAAAGTTTATACTGTTGACTACTCATCATCCGAGAATTGCATTTTTTTTTTGACGGAGGAAGTACTCGACTATAATTCTGTCCCATTCTCATGTCTTGCCACTAATAAGCTCCAACAGAAGGTCGATCCAGTTCAGTTATGTCTGTTAATGATCTGCAAATGTGCTCTACTGCCTTAGTGGTATCCAGATATTTGCAGTTGACTCCGGCTGCTAGCTGCGAACAAGGGCGCGCGTGCATTTCTGCATGCTGCATGCACGTCCCCTTGATCTCGCTGACGAAGTGTTATCCCAGCTTTTGGACTCTTGGCATTAAACTCTCTTCCCCCAACTTTCCCAACCTCTTCGTTCGATCTCGTGTCCTTCATGTGGTACCGACACCGCGTTTGCATATGCTCAGGCCATCATTCTTCCATCGCCATCGTCGTCAGGGGTAAGCAAACGGTGATTATTCAGTGTTCAGACTCTCTTCTACCAATTGCTAAGCTCCAACCAGGGGTTCCTTGGATCCCAGTCGATCTGACCGACCATTTGTTAGTAAAACTCTTTCTCTCACCACTGCTGCACCTGCACGTACCTGCGTGACTGTGTAGGCAGCAGCGTTGTCGTCCGCATCACACAGCAGCAGCAGCAGCAGCCGCCATGATATCAACAGTAGTATCGGGAAAAATTCTCCGGATTCCACGTCGCGATGATGCAGCACTCATCGCTCGCTCGCTCGCTCGCTCCCTCCCAGATTCAGAGACGACTCTTCAGTCACTCTGAATGTGAATGACTGAACCTGAAGGCCGCAAATCAGCAGGCAGCGTCCTTTGAGATCGACGCAATCTTAGCCACAGGTGTGTGCAGTACTACTCCTGCATGCGTGATGCGTCCGTGGTGGCCGTGGCCGTGACCGTGACCCGGTGACTCAG
The DNA here is from genome assembly GCF_019320115.1 of Miscanthus floridulus. Classification (NCBI taxonomy): domain Eukaryota; kingdom Viridiplantae; phylum Streptophyta; class Magnoliopsida; order Poales; family Poaceae; genus Miscanthus; species Miscanthus floridulus. The sequence goes on from NC_089586.1 coordinate 127,167,173, forward strand.
CCAAGCTCCAGGTCCCCAGCCGGCCAGCCCTCAGGTCATGTGACGGCGAGCCAGCCGCCTGCCAGCAGCAAGGGGCCCGAGACTGCGGAAACGAAATGATGAAGCTGTGACTGCGTGACTGCCTGCGTCTGCGTCTGCGTGCGTGGTGCCCAACGCCGCCGCAGCGCAGGCAGATGGGAGATGGGGGATCATGGGAGGAGATGGCTGACTGGCTGGCTGGCCCAAAAGGCAAAAGCTGCGTGCAGGGCGGGATGCACCACCTTTGGCTGTTTGTTTTCATCGTGTAATCTCCCGCTGGCCGCTGCTGGTGCTGGAGTCGCCGTCGCCCAGCCCCCAGCCCCCAGCCCCAGACGATTATTCTTATTCCCTTTGCTTCGCCTCCTGTCATCATCGCCGACGCTCCCGCCCGGTAAAAAAGGCCACGGGCTAAACACCACCAAGTGCCCTTGCCCCACATTCCCACAACCACAGGGCATGCCTCTGCCTGTGGCTGTGGAGTGTGGCATCGGCACTGGCAACTTGACATGGCAACGCACAGGCACACCAGCTTGCTCTCTGTGTCACTGTGTGTGCGTATGTGTACCCTTCGTGGTGCGTGGCTGTACTGCACACATGCAGGGCTCGCAGGGACTGTGGCCTTTTACCTGCCACTGGGTCTCCTAGCACATAAAAGGAAACCACGTACCGTGCTTACAGTACACCGCAATGGTATGGCGCGAGGGAGGGAGAGTGAGGGCCAGGGCCAGGGCCATGCCCGCGCGACACGCACTGGCAGGCGCACAGCCACGGGCTGCAGTGCAGGCACACCATGGATCTCGTCTCCCTGGGTTCCACAGCTGCCTTGCCACCATCGAACGGACGGCTATGGCTTGGTCTCTTTGACTTGGTGCCTGCCGTGCCTTGGGAAATGCATGCCATGCGATGCGCCTGGGCTGCGGTGATTGCAGAGCGCTGAACGGCCGGTGCACGCCTCTGAGCTGAATGCGACCTGGACCGCCCAACTTCTCTCGCTTTTTCCTTAGTGCTGCGACTGTCATATATTGGGGGATTTGGAAGCCAGCCTAGATGCCTACTAGTGCTAGTGCAATCGTTAGAGCTATCTCTATCTATCTGCTCAGCATCATTAGGGAGCGCAACTTTGGGTCTCGGCCGCCAGTCATGCCATGCTGCAGCGAGACATGCATGCTGAACAGATGAGATGACCAAAATATTCCCGATTTGACGTGCCAACAGACTCTTGAATTCTTGTCTGCGAGAACGAGAACGAAACGGAATGTCATATCGTAGATGTTCTGTCTGCCATTAAGTTTCTGTTTACTGTATTTCTCGTGGCTGAAGAACAGCGAACAACGTAATGTCGAGCAACGAACAGCAGTGATCATGCAATTCTGATGGTTTATTTGCCAGGTCCTGGATGCTCATCGGTGGCGTATGGAGCATCGGAAGAGATCGGCCCGTTCCGGATCAAACCAAACGGGACAGGGCTGTTTCTGAACAAGTACTCTTGGAACAGAGGTAAGGTCACTGATGGGGAAAATATGAACATTCTTAACATCAACTTCTGTATTATCGGTCACTCATGGGAAGATTGGGAATATGATATCCATTGTTGCAGAGGCAAACCTTCTCTTCCTCGAATCGCCTGCAGGAGTCGGCTTCTCCTACACGAACACCACTTCGGATCTCAAGACAACGGGCGATGAGAGGACTGGTAATAATCCGTCGCTGGGCCTTTTAGTAGCTGTCAAATTTTGATGACTGGATCACTAATTCAGTAGCAGTTGTCAAGTAGTCTCAATTGATGTCAACTGTGAAATGTGAATTGGCTGCAGCTCAAGATGCGCTGCAGTTCTTGATCACCTGGATGTCACGGTTCCCACAGTATCGGCACCGAGATTTCTACATAGCTGGAGAAAGCTACGCCGGTAAGTCTCTCAATAATGCATCCAGTGTTCTGATTTTTAACGCACTAGAAGAAAATACTAGCAGTCTAAAAGTTTTACTGCTGCAATTTGTTCTTATTTCCGCACTTGATTCCAGGCCACTACGTTCCACAATTGGCAAGGAAGATTGTTGAGTACAACGAGGCTTCGCCTAACCCCTTCATCAACCTGAAGGGGATCCTTGTGAGTATCTTCAAACATGAGCAGGCTCTAGTGTAATCTAAGTAAAAAAAAAAAAAAAAACTGCCACAGTATTTTTCACTGGCTCCAAATGTGAGTGAATTTACCTTGCAACATTTTCGGTACTCACTCGATCAGGTGGGCAACGCGGTCACTGACAACTACTACGACAACATCGGCACGGTCACCTACTGGTGGACGCACGCCATGATCTCTGACCGCACCTACAAGGCCATCCTCAAGTCGTGCAACTTCAGCAGCAGCAACATCTCGCGCTTCTGCAACCGCGCCATGAACTACGCCATGAACCAGGAGTTTGGGGACATTGACCAGTACAGCATCTACACACCGTCGTGCGTGGCAGCCAGGTCCAACGCCACCGTACTGAGGTTCAAGAACACCCTCATCCGCCGGCGGTCCTTCGGCTACGATCCCTGCACGGAGACCTACGCCGAGAAGTACTACAACAGGCTGGACGTGCAGAAGGCAATGCACGCAAACACCACGGGGATCCCCTACAGATGGACTGCCTGCAGGTTCCGCAGCTTGTTTTCGTTTCTTGTTATGATTTGTTCAGCCATTAGAGTGGCACTGAATGTGTTTTTTGTTATCTCCTAATAACACTGACAGTGATGTGCTGATCAAGACATGGCAAGATTCAGAGTTCTCCATGCTGCCGACGTACAAGAAGCTGATGAAAGCAGGACTGAGGATATGGGTGTTCAGGTAAGCTGAAGAATCTCTGAATCTGAAATGGGCAACTTATACTTGATTGATGCATCCGAGAAGTTTTCAGTGAGCATAACACTATGTGACTTGATGAAACTGCAGCGGTGATACAGATTCAGTCGTCCCGGTGACCGCGACAAGGTTTGCGATCAGTCATCTTGGTCTGAAGATCAAGACCCGCTGGTATCCATGGTACTCAGCTGGACAGGTACTGAACTTGAAATTGCTGTTTAAGCAATCTTGATGTTGTTGCTGTAATGTGTTTGAGTTTGAGGTGCATCTTGTCTTGTGTATGTGCAGGTAGGAGGATGGTCTGAGGTGTATGAAGGGCTCACATTTGCGTCAGTGAGAGGTGCAGGGCATGAGGTGCCATTGTTTCAGCCCAGCAGGGCATTCAGGATGTTCCGGTCGTTCTTAGCCGGGGAGCCATTGCCCAAGTCCTGAATGTGTTTACCTGATGATGTCTAGCTACAGTCTGAAGAAAATGTAAAAGATGGATGAGAAGGTGATTCGGGGAGCGTAGCGTTCACAAGTAGAAAATAACTTGTTGATAGGCGTGCAGTTCATAGCCGAGGAGTGATTGATTGGTGTTGGAAAAAGGATGTAGAGAATAAGGATGGTTATGCTATGCCATGGAAACCCATGAGCATTGCTATGATTAGCGAATAAATTTCAGTGATCTCACTCTCAAATGCTTATGTTATGTTATACCATGGAAACCCATGAGCATTGCAATGATTACTGAATAAACTTCAATGATCTCACTCTCAAATCAAATGTGTTTCAATGATCTTTGCTGCCCATTTTCAGCAGCAGTGTTTCGGGTACTACTATTATCTGCAAAATGAGGGCAAAAGGACATCATCTCATCTCTGGAGTGTGCAGCAACAATTGGACCTACTGCTTCGAGTAAATTTCAGCACTATTAACCAGTTCTCGAGAATTAGATACTCTTATCCCCTGACACGCTTGTTCAGATAAACAGCCCCCCATGGTCATTGGAGAATGAAGGTAATTAGGGAGGATTATGGGAATTAAAAAAGGCAGATCTTTTAGCAGTTCTCACTCCCACCCTATGCACTAAGAAGTATCACCAAACCCAGGTAGTCTGAAGTCTGAACTGAAGTTGGCAGATCACAACCAGAAAACAAAAAACCTAAGACGAGGCTAAACAGCGTAGCATTAGTTTCATGTTTTGTGAAATTTCATGATTAGAACATAACTCAACAGTGAATTTGTACTCCGCCGAACAATGAAATAACAAACCAAACCAGAGTGGAGAACTGGTCTGCAAAATTTGCTCCTTTGCTCAACCTAAAATAGCATGCATACCACAATACCACCACCTTACTCGATTCACCAAACAATAATCTGCAATTGATAATCACTGATGAGTCAGCTAACCAACACTAGCTACATATGGCCTACTTTTATAGCCTTCCAAAAGATGACAAACCATCTTCAGAGCTTAATAAAGCAAATCCAAATAAAAAAGTGCATAACCAATCCACTGCAACTCTAAATCATCACTGTATGTAGAAGCAATCTTTGACACCCCCTCCGCAAGCACAACAGAAAGGGACAAAAGGATGACTACAAGTATACTGACAATAATCTATGAAGAACAACCAAAGTTTGATGAAAGATCTGCTGAGCAGGTGTAAGGACATTTGCAGGAGAGTTCACAAGCTCTCATCCGAATTTCATACCCAACGAAAGATCATTAGCGTACTGAAGTTTCTGATCCACCTCCGTACCAGAACCCAGTACAATAATATCAGCCTGTTTCAGGTGCACCTTTTTTGATTCAGACTTGTTTCTGCTGTCCTCGTACAACCCCAGCATGGTCCTGCGATTCAGACTGGGAGAAAATTCAACATCAATCCAATGCACTCCATAACCATCCTCCTACCAGTGCATGCACAAGATGCACCTCAAACTCATAGAAATTACGGTAACAACAGGAAGATTGCTTAAACAGCAATGGCAAGTTCAGTACCTGTCAAGCTGAGTACCATGGATACCAGCCGATCATGATCTTCTGACCAAGATGACTGATCACAAACCTTGTCGAGGTTACTGGGACGATTGAATCTGTATCACCACTGCAGCTTTGTCAAGTCACATAGTGTTATGCTCACTGAAAACTTCTTGGATGCATCAATCGAAGTGAAGGACACTGGAATATGTTCCTGTGGATCAGCAATGACAGTGAAAAACTTACCGGTTTAACTTTCTCCAGCTATGTAGAGATCTCGGTGCCAACACTGCGGTCCAGCTGATCAAGAACTGCAGTGCCACTTGAGCTGCAGCCAATTCACATTTCACAATGGCCATCATGTGAGGCTTACTTGATAACTGCTAGTGATGTTGTAGTTTGAAGATTCAGTCATCATAATTTGACAGCTACTAAATGGCCCAGGATTACCAGTCCTCTCCCATTGCCCGATGTCTTGAGATCCGAGGTGGTGTTTGTGTAGGACTGTAGGAGAAGCCGACTGCAGCAGGCGAGTCCTGAAGGCAATTCAAGGAAGAGAAGGTTTGCCTCTGCAACAATGGGTATTCCAGTTCTTCTGATCAGTGGCAGACAGTACATCACTTGATGTTAAGAAAGTGTCACCCTGTTCGCTTGAGCTGCTTATCAGCCATGGTACAACAAAACAGCATCAGCCGGCTTATCAGCTGCAAAAAACCATCAGCCAAACTCCTTACTCCTTACCTCTGTTATGAGTACTTGTTCAGAAACATCCCTGTCACGTTCGGTTTGAACCAGAATAGACCGATCTCTTCTGATGCTCCATACGACGCAAATGAGCATCCAGGACCTGGCAAACCATCAGAATTGTATCGCTGCTGTTCAGTGCTCAACATTAGGGTGTTCATTGTTCTTCAACCACAAGAAATACAATCCAGATGCAGTAAAGATAAACCAAATGACAAGCAGAACAGCTATGATATGATGTTCCGTTTGCAGAAAAAAACTCAAGAGTCTGTTGGCACGTCAAATCGGGAATGATTTGGTCATCTGTTGAGCAAGTGTCGCTGCAGACCTGCAGTATGGCATGACTGGCGGAGACCCAAAGTTGAGCTCCCTAATGATGTTGAGCAGTGAGCACAAAGATAGATAGCTTTAACGATTGCACAACAGCACAAGTACTGCAAGCATCTAGGCTGGCTTCAGAAGCATATAGATAAGATATATAGTAATGTGGCTGTACAAGTTCCAAATCCCCCAAGATAAGCACTAAGTAAAAGTCAAACCTAATCGAAGGTATTTCCAACTATGAACGAACAAGTAATACCATGCACCCTTGTTCATCATCATCTTGGGAGGAATAAGATGGTTTCTCCTGGCTTCGTCTCGAAGGAATGATAATTAGTGGCGAAGAAGAAAGCGCTCGAGGCCGACCTTGGATCCAGTGGCCTTAATATCAGCTTGCACCTGCTCCCGGAACTCGGCGTAGGTGAAGGGCCTGTACCGGCCTCTAGCGCGGCTGATGACGGCGTCGTCCCGCGGGAACGCGAAGTAGCAGAGCGAGAGCCTCTCCGCCGCCTGGCTCGCCGCCACCCGGTGGCGCACGCTGCAGTACGCATCGCCGCTGATGGCCCGTGCCATGTCGCCAAGGTTTACCAGCAGCGTGCCCGTCTCGCCGGCTCCCGGCGCGACGTCGCGCCACGCGCCGTCGTGGAGCACCTGCAGGCCGCCGACGGCGTCCTGGTTGATGACGGAGAGCACGGAGCTGTCAGTGTGGGCCTCCATCCCGAGGCGCCCGGGTTCGGGGCATCGCGGGTAGCGGTACACCCGCAGTAACCCGTCGCGCTCCGCGAGGTAGGTCGACGCCTGGCCCGCTCCGAGGCCCAGCGGCGCGGCGAGCGCGTCGAAGAGCGCCCGCGCCACCCGCGCCATGTGCGCGCCGTACTCCGCCGCGAGGTCGAGTAGGTCCCCGAGCGGTGCGGGCTGCTGGTGGCCCACCCCCAGGGCGACGTGGAAGCCCTCGACCCAGTTGACATCCCGAACGCGGAGCGAGAGCGCCGGCGTGCCCCAGAAGTAGCCCGGTTGCGCGCGCTTGTCGCTGAACGGCGCCCCGGCAAGCGCGTCCCGCGCCGTCGCGAAGAGGCGCGCGGAGAGCTCCGCGGGGACGCCGTGGTTGGCGAGGCGGAACACGCCGAGTCCCCGGCACGCCGCCGCCAGCGCCTCCCCCGGAGCCTCCAGGTCCACGGTTGGGAGCTCCAGCTCGCCACCGTGCGGCACCTCCTGCTCCTGCTCGTGGATGTGGCCTCCATCCTCCTCCTCTAGGAGAGGGAACGGCGGGCACGACGGGTCCGCCGTCGCCGCCGCCGCCTGTGACTCCGATCCCGGCGCCATCTCCTTGGTCGATCGACACGGCGCCTCGCTCTGCTTGGCTTCCTCCTGTGCGTGCTCCTTGGCTGCTGAAGTGCAATGCCCACCTCTGCTTGGATTAGATCTCTAGCTTGGATCCACCGGCAGAGGACGAGAGGAAGAATGCAGCTATCAGGTTACTAGTTGGAGCAGGAGCAGGTAGATCTGACTCGTCTGCTGACGAAGTCTCTGCTCTTCTCGTCGCCTGCTGACGTCACGGGCGAGGATCAGCTGACAGTGACAGACAGGATCAGGTTCAGAGTTCAGGCCGTGTTCGGCTGGCTTTAAGCCGCCGGCCGAATCACGAAATCACTCTTCACGTGCTGTCCTGTCCTGTTAGAATAGTATTTTCTTCTCACAGCAATTAGTCCTGAGAGTATTATTCAGAAACTCTTTGCATGGCCATTCAGAAACTCTCACCTAATGCCTGTCCTCCGATGCCGAGGTTTTCAGTTCAGTTTGGCATGCATCACATCCTGTCCGGCACTTGTTTCTTCACAAGCAATTTCTGTGGATCACATCACACTGTGCTATGTGATAGCTCATGAGCTGAGTGTGACATAGAAGGCCTATGCTATACATGCTCCTAGATGGATGGATGCATTCAACAGCCTGAGCGGATTGCAAATTTGCAATAATGCAACAGTGATCTGCTCACGATACAACATTTTGTTGCAGGAATGATTGACGGGTGCTCGATGTTCAGCTTGAGCTAGCATGAAATCTTAGTTGATGAGTGATTGACTGGTGCTGGAAGGACGTAGAGAATAGGCCTTATTTAAAAGTTTTGGGATGTCTCGTGAAATGTCATATGGGGCTGTCGTATGGAATGTTCGGATACTAATAAAAAAATAAATTACAGAATTCGTTAGTAATCCGCGAGACGAATTTGTTAAGCCTAATTAATCCGTCATTAGCACATGTGTTACTATAGCACCACATTGTCAAATCATAGCCTGATTAGGTTTAAAAGATTCGTCTCGCAAATTAGTCGCAAACTATACAATTAGTTACTTTTTAGTCTATATTTAATACTCCATAAATGTGTGATATGGAGTAAACTTTATGGGAGGAACTAAACGAGGCCTAAGGATGGTTAGTATGTTGTTATGCCATGAAAACCTTTGAACATTGCAATGATTAGCGAATAAATTTCAATGATCTCATCTCACTCTCAAATGCTTATGTTATGCCATGGAAACCCATGAGCATTGCTATGATTAGCAAATAAATTTCAATGATTTCACTGTAAATTTGTTTCATCGCAACACAGTTTGCACATTGTGATTTTTTTTCCCCTGCCGTAAGACTCAAGCATTAACACATTACAAGTAAACTCATATCCCTCAACATGACACACCATTCTTTTAGGGAACACTCGCCATTCATTTTATTCTCTGGGGAAACAGGTAATTGGTTCGCTGATCATCGGAACAGCATGCAAAAACACGGCAGCTAATCTAAGAGTCCCATCCCACCTGCTGTATGAATCTTCGCCGCAGCAACATCTTCAGAGATTCAGACATTAAACCCCTCAGCACGGAGGCATCGCTTGTCAGCTTCGATCCACTTGGTGCAAGCAGATTCACCATGCTCGACGATGCACTCATCTCTCAACCTCTTTGTATCAGGGCACGCCCAGCATATCTTCTTCTTTTTTCGGCTTCGATTCAGTACCAGGAGCTGCGGCGGCAGCAGATGACCCTCAGTTCACGGCTGGGATTTCAAGTGACAGCACGGCCGCAGGCAGTGGGGCTTCAGCGGTGCCCATTTTCAGCAGCAATGTTTCGTGTACTATTATTATCTGCAAAATGAGGGCAAAATTAAGGGCATTATTCTCCGCATTGCCAGGGCAAAAATTTCCATAATCTCATCTCTCGAGTGTACAGCAACAATTGGATCAAGTGATCAACTGCTTCGAGTAAAATTTCAGCAGTACTAACCAGCTCTAGAAATTAGATACTCTTATCCCCTCAGACGCTTGTTCAGATAAACAGTTCCACATGGTCATTGGAGAATGCAGGGAATTAGGGGGGGGGGGGGGGGGGGGGGGGGGGGGGGGGGGGTGTTATGGGGATTAAAAAAAGGCAGATTTTTTTAGCAGTTCTCACTCCCACTCTATGCACTCTCAAGTATCAGCAAACCCAGGTAGTCTGAAGTCTGAATTGAAGTTGGCAGATCACAACCAGAAAACGAAAAAATCTAAGACAAGGCTAAACAGCATAGCGTTCGTCTCATGATTTGTGAAATTTCATGATTAGAAGATAACTCAGCCGTGAATTTGCACTCCGTCCCACAATGAAAGAACAAGCCAGAGTGGTCTACTGGTGCCAGCAAAATTTGCTCCTTTGCCCAACCTAACATAGCATGCATACTACAGCCTTACTCGATTCACCAAACAAGCAACAATTGAGCAGCAGACTTTTTAATCTTCTAGCGGAACTAGGTTTATCAATCAAGGTCATATACAACTTGAGTGTCAACTTGAATATGTCATGTGCTCACTACCGTTGCCTTCTGAAGTTGTCATGCAAATGGATAAAAGTCAACAGTCCTTTCTCTGGTCTGGAGACTGCACCTTCCTAATGTCTATTTGCCTGGGAAAAGGTTTGCTCGTCCAAGGATCTTGATGGTCTCGGCATTAGGGGTTTGGGGATCTAAGAATGCCTGCCTGCTACTGAAGTTGATTCATAGAGTCCACTGTGTGGAAAGCTCGGCATGGGCAATCTGGAGTCGACGACATGCTTTGCCTGGCGACCCTGGAGGTCCTGCGATCCTTGCTACCGCTTTATCAAGCCATCACTATGGTGCACGTCAATGATGGGCGGGACAAGCTCAACGTTTGGATCAGCAATGATGCATTGGCTGACCGATTCATTGTACTCAGCATGGGAGCACTGTCAGTCAGGTAGTGGCCTTGGGGATTTGACTCCTCCTGCGTCTATCGCCTCAGGCCTAAATGGAACTGTATGAAGTGCTGAGATCATCACAGATGTCTCGCTGACCAATGAAGCTGACTACAGATTGAGCCTGTTCAGCACCATGCCCAGGAAACTCGACACCACAATGCTATACAGGCTGCTGCAGTCCCAGGCGGGCTGCCCTACCCAAGCTGCCACTTTTTATGGAGAAACGCAACGCCACCAAAGAGTGCTTTCTCTGGCTCCTGATGCAAGCAAGAATTCAGTGCAAAGTTGTTTTATACAAGAAGGTTGTGGACAGAGCATCTGCGGATGTGCAGAGGAAACTGCATCACAGGCCATTAGTGGGTCAAGCCTAATGATTGATATGGACTCAAATATCGCGGCCCATGAACTACACAATGTCAGCCTGCCCCCACATGTGCCACGGGAACATTTCAACGCCTTTGTCGTGCTGTGCTACTAGTAGTTATAGAAAAAGAAGAAATGGAGTTGCATTAAGAACAAGGCTACTTCCCTTAGGCAATTCCTTGCTCTTGCAAAAAAAATGAAGCTATGATTTGGAGATGCAGGTTGCCAAAGAAAGACAAAAGGGTAGTGGATAGCTGCCTAGCTGTCAGCAGTGTAAAACAAAATGTGAGCGGCTGATTGTAACATTTTTGAACAATCACAGGTGCCGTTTTCGGGCCACCATGAAATGAATCAGGTTTTGTTCGGTCTGGTGGAGAATGGAGGGGATTGAAAGGGATTAAATCTTCTACAAATCAAAATCCCTTGATCCCCTTTGATCCTCTCAAAACCCCCTTTGATACCCTCCAACCGTCTTGGGTAAAAGATTATGCAACACACTAGCTCATTAGTAGGCTGCAGTGTTCGACAAGTCGATGTTCCATGGCTGCCTAGTGATACGGCGTGGACGTCTAGGGGATCGCAGAGGAGAACGGAGGAGCAGCTGTGATTGAGAATTGGAACGGAGAGGGTAGCGAGGTAATGGCGTGGTGGGGGAGTCGCCGGCGGCAGCGGCTGAACCGCGCGCAGCCACCGTCGAAGAGGAACCCCACCCGCTTGGGAGGATTCTATTCTTCTTCGATATCTGATTACATTCCTTAAGAGTCACCTTTATAGTTCAAGTGCTTTCCTAACAAACCAAAGCTGAGATCCTAAAAATCCTCCTGATTTATTGACTTTCTAAACAACTAAAGGCGTCTTAGCCACTGCTGGCCGTGGCACGCCTGGCCCTGAGCCAGTACTGCCGGCCTACGAAAGAGTCCACAACACTAGGCGCGCCACTAGGCGAAGGGGTCCCGCGAGGCCTAGGAGGGTAGGCACGCGGCGCCTCCAATGTGATAGGTGGCGCTTCCGTGGCGATAGCAAAAGCTTAGGGAAAAGCCAACTCAAGAGAATAGCAAAAGCTTAGGGCAATAGCTTGATGTGTTATAGTCTTGCAATGCAGTGACCTATGCGCAAAACAGGGCTAGTTTACTGGGGCTCAACGTGGGATAATAAGAAAGAACATATATAAATTGCCATTTCACAAATCGATGTGTTAACAAAGAAACATATGATTTGAACTGCATGCATTTGACTATGATAGGGCTAACTAGAGGAAGCCAAACACGCCATAGCTTATAATGGAATAAACACAAACAAAACAATGATGCAAACAGCATCTAAGAAAAGGATGAACAAAAATAATAGAAGACAAGACTTTACTTAGAACTTTGCTCTAGTTTAATTAATTACTATGTAGTACAACTTATGCCAGCTTATATATGTAAAAAGAACGTAAGTTAGCTTATGTAAATATATGAATGCACATAGTAAAATAGCAATAAGGAGACAGACTAACCTAGAGGATTTACCCACCATATTTGTTGAATTAAATATTTTGTCATCTACTGAAGATCGCTGTCCTTTTGGCTTGTTGAGTGTCCCAGGGCATTATTATTTTCATCAATACTGTGCAGTTTTGCTTCAAGAAGGGCAAGTGACAAGTCCAGTTTCACTATATTCCTGGAAATTCATATATCTTTTATCAGGATAGGCATGTGAAACCATTAATTTTATCAGGATAGGCATGCGAAACCATTAGGATTTAGGATATGTATAGTGGCTAACATATTTTAGTAATAATCAAGTAAGAAGAACTTAGACAGAACATTGCATATTTTCAGTGTGGCAGGAAAGTCTAGTCATGAGACACAAAGCTGATGCTACTTACAATTCCAAATTTAGAGGTACCAAAAATATACATCAGAAACTTCGAATCCTAAACAGTCGCCACAGTGCAAATAAACTCCTCACCCACAAAGAACCTTATTTTGTATTCTTTACTACAAAAAAAAGTCCAGGGGGAACAGAAAAAAGAGCATTTAACTTCATACTATAGCAGATAAAGCACCATCAAATCCCCGTGAAATTACCAAATGCCAACAAGAACTTATCAGCCACTAATCTGTTACTCTGATCAAGTGATGTAAGCTCTTGAACAAAGAGATTGAGTATTAAAACTACCTTCTTAGAAAAAAAAAAAACTAACAATTTCAACACGAGTTCTCTAATGTCAAACAGGAATTCGACATTCCCCAAACAGATAACAGAACCATTATCCAAAATTTCTTCCTAACAAAAATCAGTAATTCCACTAATGAACCGAAGAAACAAATTGCATTCAATTCAACTAGGGACAACTGACGTCAATTCCTCAACATCTTAAGTTCTCATCAAGAAAGAAAATAAAATCCATAGAAGATCCACGAGGACGAGTAGCTGTTGACCAACAACCCACAGACAAATCAAACTTCTTTACCTGTGGAGTAGCGCGAGCTTGTCGTCGCATAGCGCGGCGAACGAATTGAGGAACTCCACCGTGTTTGCTATGAACATGTTCACCTGCGGCGCAGGCAAGACACGCAGAGCAATCAGACACGGCCAAAAGGACAAACAGCTTCGCTTAGGGCTAGCAACCGTCACATATGGAGGAAGGCTGGAGAGTAACGGGGAAGGAGAGACGGACCAGGTAGATGGTCCTCTGGTCGGACACCGCGATGGCCCTCACGCCCTCCACATCGTCTTCGGCGACGGTATCTTCCGCCAGCGCCGGCAAGCGGCCGGGAAGGCTCGCCGCCGCCGATCTAAGCTGATTTAGCATGGCTTCTTGAGGCAGCGAGGGGGGAGGGGGGAGGGGGGCGATCTCCGGACTGGTATGGGTGCCGCGCCGCCGAAGGAGGGGGTAATGACGAAGCCGGCGGCGGCCCGTTAACGAAGCTATGGTTGTGTTTATTCCCCGATCCATTATTAAATTGGAAAAATTACTTGCGTACCATCGACAGAACGTGATTTTCGTAAAATATCACTGAAACTTCACACCTCTATGAAATAGCACAAAAGGATTCAATATGAACTCCGTTCCGTCAAATTTTGCATACAGAAACATTAACCTAAGCTAAAATCCTGACATAAAATTACATATTTGCCCTTACCTTATCATATCTCACCCATCTGAGACACAGGAAGGCACTCGAGCCGCGCTCGCCAGTGTTCGCCTAAACGGTCTAAACGGTCACTAAACGGTAAACGATGGTAAATTATTTTATTTAGGGGGTAAACAAAAATTAAACGAAAAACGGTCTAAACGGTCTAAAGGAAACGGAGATAAACAGTATTAAACAAGCCAAACAGCTATTTAAACGACTGTTTAGACGAACACGAGGTAAATCTAGTTCAGTTTTATATGGATAAATTTGTATACTTAAGTTTATTATATTTATAAATGTGTACACTTATATGTTACATGCATAAATATCTATATTTGGTTCTTTTCACATGCATAAATATATATACATATCAAAATAATTGATTTTTACTCGGATAAATATGTATAAATGCTAGAATATTTGATTTTTTACGTGCACATATATAATTATATGTATTTTTTTTAAAGTACAAAACCGTTTAGACTGTTTAACTTTGTTAAAACACCGTGTAAACAGCTTAAACGCTAAACAAAGGGCGACCGTGTAAAGACCGTTTACCGTTTAGAAAAATATTGGCGCTCGCTCACCCCTTCCGCCGCCGCCTCAGGTTCCAGCACACGGGTCAGGGCATTGCCTCTGCCGGCCACTGCGCGGGTCTAGGCACCGCCTCCACCGGCCACCGCGCTGCATGTGCGGCGCCTCAGCTAGGTCGTCGGGCGTCCCTGCGCGGCGCCTCCGCCAGGCCACCACGCGCCCCTGCGCGGCGCCTCCTCCACGTCGTCGACATCCTCTGCGCGGCGCGGCGCCTCCGCTAGGCCGCCGGCATCCCTGCTCACCACCTCCGTCGGCCGCCAGATGCCCCTCCACACTCGACTACGCAATGCATGAATCTGAGATTCCCGATGGGTAAGAACGAAACCTTAGTTATCTACTGCATCTCGTAGCAAAACCGAAATTAGTTGCGGCATGCGACTGTTTGTGATATCTGGTTTATTTGTGTGTGCGATTTGGTATGAGGATGGTCAGTGATGAGAAAGGACTTTTACTATTTTCAGGATCGATCCGATCAATGCATGTAGAGTAGTGATTGATGTTTCCTCCTACTCAACTGTTGATGATGATCGATCCATATACAAAAAGAGTAGACGCTTGGATTGGTGGGTGGATGCAGAAGAGTACTCCATCATTGACATGGAGAAAGATGTTTTCAAGCACTTTAGTTGGGCTAGCTATCAGGAAGCAAACTTCTGGTTTGTGGGTTAGAATAATTTAACAGTTCGTCTTGGTACTGACCAAGAGCTTCTAACTTTGCTGTAAGGTTTAAAATTGGTGGAGTTTATCATGACTGTTGATAGATGTGAGCATATCGATATGGCTTATACTGTGACTAAAATGAAGAAAGAAAGACAAGTGCCAAATGAAGAGAATGACCTATAGCTTGTGGCAGAACCTCCTAAATTATAGGGCCCACATGCACTTGTCACTGTCCAACGACCATTGACAACTATGCATATGTTCCTGGTAACTTAAGAAGTCTGTCGGGTGTCCTCGGAGAACCCCGAATCATCCATGATTTCCGAGCAGGATCACATTATAGAGTCATTGCAGTATTACAACATTTATTCAAATATATACATCAGAGTAAAATTGCGGAAATCTTACGATAACATAGTTTACAAACCAGTTGTTTCAAACCTTACAAACTAAGTTTGATAATTATTACAAACCATAGTAGTAGTGGAGTGGCATAATTAACATAAATATAACATATAAGATAAACATCCTGCCTAAGGATCACACATTTATATATCATCATCGACCTGAACAACAGTCATGCAGCAAGGTTCAAAATAGACCTGCTTATGAGGCTCACCTGCAACAAGGGTCAACGAACCCTAAGTACAAAAGTACTCAACAAGACTTAACCGAAATAAAAACTAAGAAGACTCAGGAATGTAGGCTCAGAGATTCAAGGTTTGGCTTTAGCAATAATCAAAATTCTTTTGCGTAAAAGCTCTTTAATAAAATTCTTTACTTTAACATGTAAAACTTTATAAGTACCACATATGAATCTACCATGATCCGTAATGAGATCATGAACTTCATATCAATTTCTTTCGCAAACCTTTCTCAAGTTCTAGTTATTAACTACGATGATGAACAGAGAGTTGAGTCTCCATAATTGAGGAGCAACGACGATTCGAACCAATTAAAAACCCAGCTGGGGATTCCAGACCACACGACATATGCAGGTCCCCGACTTGCATATATCAACCTACCCTCAGATCTTCTAAAACAAGAACGGGTCCGCGCCACCCGAGAATACAGTACTCCACCAATCCAGCCCATTGTCACATGGGTACACGCTATTCCCGCCATCTCTCCACTCCCAGTGCGCGAGTAGCCTTTCTCGTAATAGAATCGCCAAGTTAAGGCTTACCGGAGTATGTGGTTAGTACTACAAAGTCTTATCTCACACAGTTCAACAACGGACGGACCTTAATCGACACAGGTGGAAAGAAGCCGCTCATAAGACCTCCATGTCTTGTGGCTCTCACACACCGAGTCCGCCTAGTCTAGATTTATTACTTCCATGCTCATATCTCATAATAACATAAGTAACCAAAGATCCATTTAAAATTCTCAGGTGACAGGTAATCACCCGACTAAGCATGACTAAGCATAACTAGACATTTACGAATAAAACAGGTAATCAAGGTAGATATGGAAAAACAAGGTTGGTAATGCACCAATTAGGTTTCTACTTGACTCCTAATCACTTAATGCAGTATATAAAAGCAAAAGCGAAATTAATTTGTAAAATACAAGGTAGGGTTGTATGCATCCGGGGCTTGCCTTGATTCACGGAAAAGTCAGGTTCCTACGACGTTCCACAATTATCAGATCCGACCTCAATAGACGGATTAACTTCCTCCGCAACTTGATTAACTACCACGTGTTCACCTTCGTTCACTACACGTAGTAACAATGTCATGTTTAATATGATGCGAGATATAAAACATGATGCTTGACGATGGATGCAAAAATTATTAACTTGAATACAACTTTCATTCATGGTACAGTTACAAGTCAAAACTAACTAAACCTTTTTTTATAAACCCAACTACTTACTTTAAGTACCAAGAATCATCTTATGCTAATGACCCAAGGTCATCACTCAATCAAAATTTCAAACAAAACCTAAGTCATTAAGGTTTGCTATTTAACTAACATCACACAATTAACTATAGAGAGCAAGCACATCAAGCATGACACAAGTTTAACAAGGTCACAAGTATCATAACTTGACCATCAACAAGGGCATAAGCCACACTTAGCAACACATGGAGTAAACAACCACAACTAGCATATGTCTATTTCTGGACTGGAAACAACAGCTTCATGTTTGGATCATAACTAGAGTTATACAAATCCAATATCCATGCAACAAGACATTCTGGAAAGATTATGAAATTTTCTACAACTCATCTTTAATCATCTTAGCATGATTCTCAAGTTAACTAAGTCAAATATACCCATTTATAGAAACTGGTCCAGAATTGACAGAGGGCAGCCATTTCTAAAACCCAACTTTAAACAGGCATAACTCACAAACCACAAGGCCAAATACCACCAAATTTTAACATCAGCTAGATACATGAATTATCTACAACTTTGTTATTAACAAGTTTCCCGGAAAACATCATTATCATGATGTAATCCAAACAGTCCCAAAAATTGTCCCAAAACATCAATTTGCAAGGAAATAATTATTAACTCACTAATACAACAACCAATGACCATGAAATTTTTATCCCATATCAAACATCACATGAGTAGCATGCCATAAAAATTTCACTTGATTTGGAGCCCTACATCTGTAGTTATGAAAAAGGACAAATACAACTAGCATTAAAACCCTAACTTCACAAATCCATTTTTACAGCTAAAACTTTAAACTAAAACATGACATATTATAGATCTATTGCATAGGAAATTTCACAAGGATTCCAAAAAGTCCCCATTTGTTATTTTATGATTTTTCTATGGTTTTGTACGAATTATCAAAGTTCAGCAAATTTCAAAGCAAACAGGTCCAAAAGGCACTATTCACATGAGTCTGCGGTTCACAGAAAAGCCCCTCCCTATTCCCGAATTCGAAGCCGAAGTCCCTGATCGTGATTTTGAAGAACAGAGGACGCCGGAGAAGCTCGATTTCTGATCGGATGATGCTCGCAGGCGGCGAAGGAGAGGTGCTAGAGCAAGCAAGGACCTATGCACACCCGTGTGTGGACGAATTGTTGCCGAAGATGGCCGGTGAAGGGCTGCCCACGTGCACCGGTGATCTACAGCGGCGGACATGGCGGCAGGCTACGTTCTGACGTGTCCTATGGACAAGATGAGCAACCGGTTTGCTTGTGAGCATCACGGCACAGAGGTAAGCGTAAAACAAGAGAGAGAAATGAGTGAGAGCAGCCAGAGTAGGCCAGCCATGGTGGAGGCGAGCTCGGCAGCCACGACGGATGGCTGCGGCGTGAACGGCGGCGGTGTCGTTCCAGCGTGCTCTGTGCGATAGAGGTAAAACGAATAAGTTAACGAGCAACACGGTATCACGGAGAGCTCAGAACCATACTCAGGAGGAGGAGATAGGCACCAGAGTGCTCTGGCCATGGAGAGGTGGAGCTCGGCGGCCATGGCGGCTCGGCCACGATGAAATTCGAGCGCGTAGGAAATCTGAGCTAGTAGAGGTAGGGAAAAAGGGTGAGGGAGCATCGCAAGGAGCAAGCGAAGCTGGGTGAGCGAGCTATTGGGTGATGGTTGATCATTGGCGATGAATTTCACCAGCAAAGAGAGCTCGGCCGACGGCGGGTTCTGAGAGAGAAAAATAGAGAGACGGCGCCGGCGCTTGGCTTTAAAGCTCGACCACAGACACGAAGACGACATGTAGCAGCTTCTCCAAGCCAGCACGGAGCTGAAGGCAGCCACGGCGACGACTGGAAGACGATCGAAGATCACCGACGGTGAGGTGGCTTCCGCGGTTACTGTTTATCGAATTTATAGAATTGCCACTCGCTTTGAATCCCAAATTACTCCCAAATTTATGTGGCAACTCAAAAATCTTCAAAAATAAAAGTTGTTCCAAATTCAAAGTTCTACAAGTTTGCTTTTATAACCATACCCAAATTTGGTCTACATTTTGAAATGAACTTTGGAATTCAATTAGGGGACTTTTAAAGAATTTTGCCTTTTCAAATTACTTCAAATTTTATAAAACAACTTTGAAAACTCCAAACACCAACTTTGTACACCATGACAAACTCTACACTTTTGCTTTTAGACTCAACCCCAAAATGTGCTTAGATTTTGAATTGGGTTACCCAGGGTAAACTTAAATGCTGGAAATTTGGGTTTTCGGAAATCCAATTAAACACAAATGTTTTGAAATTGATTCTTCCATACAAGTCAACACATATCATAAAACAAGGTCCACACCAAGCATTGCAACAAAAATTATAAAACTTTTACTAAGGAAGGATTTGACTTGTTTAAAAGATTCCCACATCAAGATCCACAAAGTTTCCTAATCATTATTATTAACATTATTTCAGGTAATATATAAAACACTCCATAAAATAACATTTGCATACTATAATATAAACATGAAATGCACTCATGAGTTGATGCATGATGATTATGCATAATGATGACATGATCACCTTCTTAATTATTTTTTTAACATCGGGGATGTTACATAGCTTTAGGTCACAGAAATGTTTCAGGGGATGCATGTGAGTGTAGAATTGGATGGTCTAGAATGGGCCTTGCAACCACAACTTGGTGTTACAGCTGCTGGTCCTTCTAGAGTAGAGGAGGAGGAGTGTGACCATTATATGGAGCCTAGTGTTGACCATGAGGGAGATGATCCAGTTGGAGCTGATGAAGAGTAGAGGTATTTTAATAAAATACATGAAGTAGGAAGTAATGAGAAAGTGCAGCAAGAAAAGAAGAAAATGGACAACATCAAATTTGTAATTGAAGACATAGATCCTGAGGTTGTGCCAAGAGATGAAGCCACCATGTTGCGGGATGCTCCGTATGTTCCACTCACTACATATGATAGAGACAACCCTGATATAAAGGAAGGTTCAACATTTACTGATAGAAAGGCCTTCATACTGATGATCAAGCAATATGCCATAAAAAAGGAGTTTCAAACATTTGTAGAGCATAGTGATAAATCAAGATATAGGGCACGATGTGCAGATTTAGTGTGGATGGAAAGTTCATGCAAAGAAACTTCGTGGTTGCCCCACTTTCATGGTATACTAATTTCATACTATACAATTGTTTTTTCATGTTCTGTCAATAATTTTAGACTATGCAATTCTGTTTTTTCATGTTCTATCAATAATTTCAGACTATGCAATTGTTTTTTTTTTCATGTTCTTTCAATAATTTTAGACTATGCAATTGTTTTTGTTCATGTTCTATCAATAATTCAGATCCCATATTTAAACACTCAATTCAGATCCCATATCATCTATTTTTTTAGGTTGTGTCAATAGGTTATAGCCATACTTGTGCTAGCACCAACCAAGTGAGGGGTAAGGAGGCTAGCAAAGCGTGGATAGCGAATAGAGCAACAGAGGTACTCAAGTGTACTCTAGAGTTGGGAACAAAGAAGTTGCAAGTTAAACTTGAAAGACAGTTCTCGATCAAAATGTCATATAATAAGGTGTGGGAAGGTAGGCAACTTGCACTAAAAGACCTACATGGCACTTGGGACAAAAGTTTTAGAATGTTATGGAGTTTCAAAGCTGAGTTAGAAGCTACATGTCCTGAAAGCATAGTTAAGATTGATTGCAAGAAGAACAAAAAGGATGGTCGAGTCTATTTTTGTAGGATGTTTATGGCCATCAAAGCATGTGTGAATGGATTTCTTACTTGTTGCAAGCCATACCTTGGGGTTGATTCTACTCACCTCATAGGTAAATATAATGGACAGCTAGCTACAGCAACAGCAATTGATGGACATAATTGGATGTACCCGGTGGCATATGGAATTTTTTACAATAAGACAAAAGCTGATTGGACATGGTTTCTAAAGCAATTGAAGAGATCAATTGGAACTCCACATGGACTCACAATACACACAGATGCTTGTAAAGGCTTAGAGAAAGCAGTCCATAATGTCTTCCAAGGTGACGTTGAGCATAGAGAGTGTTTTAGGCACCTCATGCATAATTTTAGAAAGCACTTCGATGGAGATGTGCTAAAGTACATGTGGCCTTGTGCTTGGGCATGTAGTACTAGGAGGTATCAATGGCTTTGGGACAAAATTGGAGAGAATTGTTCAGTAGCAATTCCTTACTTGCAAGTAGAACACAAACATCTTTGGTCTCGAGTTAAGTTCTCAGGGGAGTGCAATGTTGATTATGTGAACAACAACGTATTAGAGTCCTTCAACAACTGGATTAAAGAGACCAAAGGGTTTCCAGTGGATGTCCTCGTGGACACAATTAGGGGTATGATCATGAAAAAGATAGCTATGAGGTAGCTTATAGCTAACAAACTTGAAGGATCAATTATCCCTAGTGTTATAAATGAGCTAAAGATGAAGAGTAGAAACTTGAAGTACACAATTAAGGGGAGTGGTGGTCTCAAGGCTGAGATATATGGATTGACTAAAGACAACTATCCTTGGAGGCATGCTATGGACCTTGAAAGCCAGACATGTTCATGTGGTTAGTGGAATATTTTCTGGGAAACCTTGCACTCATGTTATAGCATTTATAGGTTCTCTTAGACAAATTAAACTTGAGGACTTTGTTCATGATTACTACTCAGTTCAGCGTTTCAAGGCTACTTATCAGTTTGGGGTCAACCCAATGGTTGACAAGTTACAGTGGTCTATTGTTGATCCCGGGTTTGTAATGGTGCCTCCAAAGCTTGAAAGGTCTGTAGGTAGGCCAAGAGTGAAGAGGATCAAAAGTAAGGGTGAGCCAGGAAAAAGTAGTCCTTACCAATGCAAAAGATGATTCCAGCTTGGGCATATTGAGAAGGGTTGCAGTGAGCCGCCTACTGAACTCGTTGTTGAATTGCCACCGGCAGCTCCTACTAATTCAAGGTAAATTGACCCCCTGTACTTTTGTTGTAACATGATCTTTTATTAAATATGGCAAATACCTTTCTGGTGTGTAGGAAAAGGAAAGAAAAGGGCAGTACATCTAGCTGCAAAAAGGTCCAAAAAAATCCAAGAAAGTATCTGCACCTTCTACTTTCTTAGTCACACAACCACCTGTTAGTCCAGGGCCAACAACAAGAAGGATGGCAGCTTCCACTAGTCCTCTCAGTCCAGGACCTACAACAAGGAGCAGGGCAGCAACAGACATATCCTCAGAAGGAATTGCAAGAAGGCTTATCGTAGGCTAAGCAATGGCTTTGTTAGTGCAAATGTATGTGTTGTACTACTGTTATGATCTAGTTAGACTATGGACGCATGTGTTGAACTACTGTACGTGTTAGTAGACCTGTCCCCTTTGCTGTCTTAACTAGTACTCTGTTGAGAAATGATTTTTGAGAAGTGGTTGTTGTGAATATACGTGTTCATGTGTTATTATATTAAAGGGATCTCTATATTAAATGTCTTCATATGTGCCAAAATGTATGTGCGGGAATGTGCTTATATTGCTACTGAAATATATGTGTTCATTTATGTTTAAATGTTGTGGCACATACTAATGTTTATTTGGTTTTGAGGTATCTGTGTCCGAGTTAATAGCTATGTGCCTTTATTTTAACGGAATGGTACTTTCAATTCATAGTCCAACCTTTCAGTGGTATTTTACGGGGGCGTAAACTTGCAGTGGTATTTTACGGAGATCGCGATCTTTCGATGCTACACAACCAATTTTTCCTATTAAATTTTAGGGCACGTTTGGTATGGCTCTGGCTCCTCTCTTCTAAAAACAGCTCCGACTCCGTCTCCTCTGAAGGAGCAACTTTTTCGAATGAGTAGGTCCTTTTGAAAATCGTTTGGCAAAACAGCTTCTCCTGATTTTCTATATTGGATGGAAGATATGAAATGTCTAAACTACCCTTCTTAGTTGACTTTAATTGCACACATGACTTATATCTTTGATCTCAATTTGTATAACGTTTCTAATGAACCAAGAATAAACATAAAAATTAAGACTAATAGATAATTAGTGGTCTACCGTACCTTTGTATTTTTATTCTCTCTTTTTTTCTTTTCTTATTTTTTCACTTATTTTGTTTTTTATTTTTTATTCTTTCCTTTTTTTTTGTTTTTACCTTTTTTTCTTTTCCTTTTCTTCTATTCTCTTTCTACCTTATCCCTGTCTCCCCACGACACGATATTATTCTCCACGCG
Organism: Miscanthus floridulus; assembly: GCF_019320115.1. Taxonomy (NCBI): domain Eukaryota; kingdom Viridiplantae; phylum Streptophyta; class Magnoliopsida; order Poales; family Poaceae; genus Miscanthus; species Miscanthus floridulus. The sequence goes on from NC_089586.1 coordinate 127,190,197, forward strand.
GAGTCACGGACGCTGAAGGTCATCTTCTCCGTGCACGGCACTCCTCTGTCCCTCACCGCACCAGCCTCCACTCCCTCCTCGCGCTGGCCTCCACTCCCTCCCTGCGCCGGCCTCCGCGCCCTACCCGCGCCACCTCCTCACCCGGCGGCCTCACGTCCCTGGCACAACGGCGACCCTGCCCCGGCGGCCGCACATCTCGGCGGCAACAGCACCCCCGCTGCCCCGGTGGCTTGCGCTCCAGCGGTCCCCTTCCTCGCCATCACGGCCGCACCCAAAGCCTCGTCGTTGTGGCAGCGCTCAAGCTCCGCCTCGCCGCGCTCCCCGTGCTGCGCCTTACCGTTCGGCCACCATCGACGGATAGCCACACGCAGACGGGGCATATCAAGATGATGCCTCGCAAGGACGGTGGTAGGAGCAGGTGAAGCTCATTTTTTCGGCTCCGTCTCCTCGAAACGCCTCTAGTCACCGCGTTTTCCGGGCATTCACAACCGAAGCACTTTCCTGAGAGGCCGTTTGGTCGAAGGAGCGCAAAAACAGCTCCTGGAGCTGGGCGGAGAGCTCTACTAAACGACCCCTTACCATTATTCAGTTGACACCTCTCGGATAGCTTACACTGTACTTTCGTCAGCAGATATAAAAAATGATACAAAATACTTTTTTTTTCGCTCGTGTGGCAGGTCAGTAAGGTCACGTTTAGTTCAAAAACTTTTTTTTCAAAAAGTGCTACAGTAGCCATCACATAGAATCTTGCGATACGTGTATTGAGTATTAAATGTAGACGAAAAAAAATTAATTGCACAGTTTGGTTGAAAATCGCGAGACGAACGTTTTGAGCCTAATTAGTCCATGATTGAATATTAATTGTTAAATAAAAATAAAAGTGCTACAGTAGCCAAGATCCCAAACTTCACCTAACTAAACAAGGCCTAAGGGTTCAAGGCAATAGCGGCGTGTGAAATGTCCCTTCTGCCTAAACCCTCTTCCTACTCCTGGACCGTACTCCTTGCTCTCATCCCACGCGCACCGATGGCACCCCCACGCACACAGTGCACCATGACCCACGACTCGCGTGCGGTCAAGCACCACACGTCGGACGACGACGAGCCGACACCTGACCTAGGGTCAAGCGGTTGGACCAGCAAGTTAAGTTCCAGCAAGGCAAGTTAAGCGGTCGGACGACGACGAGCCTGTTCGGTTGGCTGGTTCGTATCGTTGCTGGTTCGTGAAGAAGTACTGCTGGCTGGTTTGTGTGAGAGAAAAATACTATTCCGACTGGAAATTTACGATCGTTTACGACAAGCCACAGCCAAACGAACAGGCTGATAGCTGTGAGATGATCTAAACAATGCCTAGAGGGGATAAATAGGCGTATCTAAAAAATTCTACACAAAACTTAAAGTCACTTATCAGCAACTGTCGGAAGTCCCGATAGTTTGGATCGGAACTCCCGACGTCGCAGATGTTCCGGCACAAACTATCAGAAGTCCTGACGCCTACGGAAAATATACTACAAGTGCTAAAATGAATTTTATGACTTCGATAACTTACAACCCCACTTTCTAGTGGTAAGGTAACGCGTTGAGGTTGCTCCTTTGATGCCGAAAGATCATCACTCCATAGATCAAATCTAAACCCTAAGAAAATCTTTGGGGAGGAAGAGACACAAGAATAAAAGTGATAGCACAAGTCTCAACGACAACAAGCACGCGGGACATAAGGATTTATCTCGAGGTTTGACAACCCCACAAAGGGGCTCCTACGTCCTCATTATTGAGGTGACCATAAAGGTCGAAGTCTGTTTCACCTCCTTGCCTCTCTCAAAGCAATTACAAAGGTCACTCGATGTTTCCACTAAGAAATCGAGGGTAATACAAACTTCCCAAGGCTCTTCCACAAGATGGAGGCTCTTCGGTGACACCTAGCCAGCTAGGGGCAAAGCCCCAAGAGTAATAAATGCATATCCAACTGGCTTGATGAAGAAATCGAGTGCTCAAGCTTGCCAAACTGATGCTCTAACTCAATCCACTCTTCTTTCACTCAAAACCCTAGAGAGATCGAAGATTGAAGATTGGAGGAAAGGGGAGAGGAGAGGGGAATCTTGAATGCTTGAGAGCTATTTTGGCCGTGAGTAGGTTGCAAGGAATGAGTGAGTAATGGTTAGAAGTGAGGAGAGAGCTATTTATACTCAAGGTAGAAATCCAACCGGTCAGATCTACGTTGGAAGTTCCGACGCAGATCTCTGAACTTCCGACCTATAAAGAAAATATTGTTCACACAAGGTCAAAGTCTGCATGAGCTAGTCAACGTTGGAACTCCCGACTTACGTCAAGACTTCCGACTGTTGGAACTTCTGACTATCGGGACTCTCGATGTACGTCGGGACTTATGACTATCGGGACTCTCGATGTACGTCGAGACTTCCGACGGGTGCAGTCAGCTGACCAACTAAAGTCTAGGGTTGGGACTCCTAACTTGACTTGGGACTTCCAACTGTCGGGAGTTTTGACTCACGTCGGGACTTCTGACGGCCACGGTCACTGTGCAGGCTAAGTGACTGTGGGGGTATGACCCCTAGTACCTGCAAGGCTCCACGTGGGCCAAGCCGCTAAGGGAGGCCCAGCCCACAAGACTATGCATGGGTCACGCCACTGGTCGAGGCCTAGCTCATAAGACAACGCCACGCGAAGTATGCCGCAGGACGACGTGCTTCACAAGGCAACATGAAGATCCTCGGTGATCTACGAAATCTGCTTGGATTTGATAAATATTGTACAATCTGTAACTTCCTATCTTGTAAACCGATCAGAATGGAAATAACCGATCTGTAACCCTACCCCCAAGCTATATAAGGTAGATAGGGAGCCCCCTTGTTTTCATCTAAACACACGCAATACAATTCACAAAGACACATGACGTAGGGTATTACGTCAAGCCGATGGCCTGAATCTGTCTAATTGTTGTCTCTTATGTCCTATGTCACCATTCGGTTTCCTCACACGCACCTCCACCGATTCATCTACTACCATGGGCATACCCCTCGGTAGACTGCCGACCAGATTTCGTCGATAGTGGCACGCCAGGGGGTGTGCGTGCTGAATCCATGGTGAACTAGATGGTCACCTTCCCAAGCTCTATGGCCCCCCTTGAGCTAGGCCAGATCCTCACGGTCGGATCCATGACCTGGGTCATCAGCCCTGATGGCAATGGGGAGATCGTGGAGGTGGTGCAGGACCACCCTATGTTGATCGTGCTAACACTAGCAATGACATCTCCGATCCCAGTGCCACATCGCTGGATTAGGAGATCCATCAATAACGACGACCTGATCACATCCATCGATTGGGTCACAGATCGCCTAACAAAATGCCAGCTCCTCGTAGATTCGGTCCTAGATCAATCTAGAGTGAGCGACGATTTTCTTGCGCTTCAAGATCACCAAGCCACAGCGACCGAGCAACCTGCTCGTCCACACCGTGCAAGGTAGATAAATTCTGATCTGGTGATTACTGCTACTCTAGAAGGACACACGGTGCGGCACCGACCACTTCCCGCCACCGGCCTTCGCTTGGATGACTATGAAGCCCCGATGGAGAACCTATCGAGGCCCTACCCCTTCTAGCTGGAGGGTGCAGGATCTGTGTATCAGAACACCGTCCACCACCTCTTTACTGACCACGTCGAACGCAATCGCGTCACCAACCTCTATGTGATTGACCCAACTGACTTCGGTCAACCCGCATCCGTGGTCAACATGGTGGCCATTCGTCAGCTCTCGGAGGATTCCCTTTTCCTACCGAATCTCTTCACCACGTCTTGGACGAAAACCCCGACGATTCTTCCAAGGGCTCGACCAGGACCCTGTCGAGCTACCCTACTTTCCCTCCGAGGTTTGGGGACATGATTTTCCATGTCAGACATGATAGTGTTACCAAGGAGTGTGAAACAACTAAAGAGCGCGACGCTCGTCTAGCGAAGAACACCGATCGCCAACATCGTCGAGACGCAGAAGTGGCCCCTGAGGCCGACGAAGATGGTCGCGGCCTGCCCCACTGTCAACACAATCTAGAAGAGGCATTTGACATGGTTGGTGACTAGCCAGTTTATCAGACTTGAAGCGCCAATCTCACTATTGCTTTCAACGAGCTCGACAAACTCCCTCACACTCCAGAGGTCGAGAAGGTTCATGCGCACATCATAGCTGCACAAGTCTAGGTCAATGAGTTATGGAACGATGCGCCATCTTACTCCACCACATTGGCTCATAGCCATCACTCCCGCCATGACAGAGGAGGCCAACATCATGGCGCCGATGCCCCTCGACCTTAGGCTGGAGGCCCCTACCTCTATAGAGGATCTAGAGGCAACTATGAAGCTATTCACACCAAGACACCCGCCCACCACGTCCCTAGGGAGGTCGAGGCAGCAACCACAACCAGGAGGTCAATCAACTCGCTCCTCACAACCTTCGTGATCACCTTAACGCCAGTGCAGATGCCTGTGGCCATATCGAAAGCAGCAGGTCCACATGCTATGAAGTAGAGATGGAGCGTCGCTAGTGATTCAACGCTAAACACGAAGGATTTGATGCTCGCCAAGCACCACTCCCTGTCGGCGCATCGGGATTTCACCCTTGTATGAAGAGGCTCCAAGCCATTCTGTGGCTGGTGGGCTTCAAGGTCATTGGTGTTAATACCTATGATGGAAAGGTCAACCCCACTTAGTGGCTAACTCTATATGAGATTGCCGTAAAAGCCACGGGCAGAGACGAGGACATCATGGCAAACTACCTTCTTGTCATGCTTAACCAGTCTGCAAATAATTGGCTCCTTAGCTTGCAGGAAAACTCCATCTGATCTTGGGACGACCTCAAGAAAGTCTTCACCGATAACTACATGGCTACATGCGAGCAGCCCGACACCAAGTATGACTTGGAAAAGCTTCATCAATCCTCCGGGGAATCTCTGTGTGACTTCATCAGGCGCTTCTCGGAGACAAGAAACTTTGTCCCCAACATCACCGATGCTGAGGCCATCGCTACCTTCACTAAAGGGCTCCGACATGAGCAGCTTCACAACAAGCTGTACCGCAAGAGGCCCACCACCATCGACGAGCTAATACAAATGGCGAACGGATACGCCGACGCTAAAGAAGCTGAACGGGCTGCCCGCTCTGCTCATTGTGAAGACAGACGTTACGACATCATGATCACCGCCGCGATGGTCATGACCGTCGTGATGACCATGATCGCCGTCATGATGACCATGACCCCTGGCATGACGATCGTCTAGAGAGCTTGAGAGGCACACAAAGTGTAACACCCTAAAATTTACCTCTTTTAAAATAGAGCTAAAATGATTTATTTATGAATTTTTCTGCACATGAAATATAGCAAAATAAAAGTTTTTCATTAAATTAAAATTCATCATAAGGTAGTAACATGTGTGAGCATACATGCTGGTGTATTTTATTGTGATGAATGGTGTTGATCCAAACTCCAAAGTAATTTGAAATGCTTTTGAAATGAAATTGAAAATGTCTTTGAAATAAAAGAAAAGAAAATTTGAAAATAAGAGGATTTAAAAAAAATGGAAAAGTTTATTTTTTGAAACTTACCAAAATTGCTCATTTATATTTGAGATGAAAAGTATGTTCAAAACTCTATTCGAATTTGCAATTGGTTTACATTTGAATTGGCTTTGAAAACAAAATAGGAAAAAAGATTTGGAAAAGAAATTCATTCCTTCCTTTTCAGCCCAGCCTAGGAATTGGCTGGCCCTTTTCCTTCCTCCCCTCCCACGCTCAGCCCAGCTAGCCGCCTGGCCTAGCCGCCCCTCCCTTCCCCTCCTTCCCACCTTCCAGCACCGCGCGGCCCAGCTCGGCGGCCCACTGCTTCGCGCGCGCAAGTCACCAGCACGGCTCCCCCCACGGCCTGCCTCGGCTTCACCCGCACACACTCGCCGCTCTCTCCCTTCCCTCACTATCCCACGGGCCCCATCCATCAGCCGTTGTTCTCTTCTTTCCTTTCTTCTTCCCTGTTCTTTCCTTCCTCTGCCCGTCGATGGCGTGGCCATGCTCGGCAAGCCGCCAGTGCGCTCGCGCCCGTATGGAAGGCAACCAAATCACCTCAGCGCGCCCCGCTCCCCTTCCTTGTACGCCGCAGCCCACCCGCCTATAAAAACCCAAGCCGAGCCTCCTTCTTCTTCCTTTTTCCCGGCTGTGCTCAAGCACTCGCCACCACCATCGACGATTCACCGTACCAGCGCCCGATTCCCATCGCCTATGTGTCCCGGAGATCCGCAGCCTTGTTTCTCTCTCTTCAGTTCGCCGCCGCCGTCGACCCATGCCGTCGAAGACTCCCTGGACGCCGCGCTACCCTCCTAATGACTCGGGGGTGAGCTCCCAAACCTCCTCGTCCCCTTCTTGTCTCGGTTAGCGCTCTACAACACCGTAGTAGCGAACACCCGAGTCGCTGGCCATGGCGCCGCTGTGAGCTCGGTACCCCGCCGCGTTCCCTCGCCTCGGTAGTGCCCCCAACGTGTTCGCGCGCGCCTATAGATCATCCTAGTAGGTTTGGTTTGCTCCGGGGAGGTCTGGAATGCCCTCCCGACGATCGCCGTAGAGCACCAGTCGCCGCCAGCCATGGCGCCCTCACCGGCGGGACTGTGCAGCCGCCGAAGGTCACCCGCACTCACCTGCACCGTTAGATCTGGCATGGACGGCCTAGATTAGAATACCGGTTGGATTTAGTTTTCGGTCCACCGCGAACCGTGGACCCGGTCCACCCCACCACATCCGCGCGTCCACCGCACGCGTGGCACACCGCGCCACTCACACACCGCGCCACTCAGCGGCGAGGTCAACCTAGCAGTCAAAGCCGCACGTTTTGCAGTAAAGCCCCTCGGTTTCTAGTGAATTAACCCGCAGTCCATAACAGTTTAAAATAAATACAAATTAGCCCTGTTTTTATTCATTTAGGACCCTGTAGTTTTGAGTATTAGTGCCCGCAGTCCAGTTAGCATTTAAAATTCATAATTAATTAGTTTAAATTCAAATTTGAGTTTAATAAATTACAGAAATGCCATTACACCTTATTTCATGCGTAACTTTTGCGTTTTAAGTCCAATTTGATCCGTTCGAATTGCGTTAGGATCGTATTTATGTTTTCTACATGTTTATACAACTGTTAGGCATGTTTTCAACACTTGAAATTCATGAGTAGATTTAATCTATTAATTAACCAAAGTAAAACTTGTTTAAATCATAACTTATTCATTTTAACTCCGAAAAAGTCCGTTCAAGTTACGTTTGTTTCATAACGACAAGATCTACGCATTAGTAATGATGTTTACTATATTACTATCTCATAAAAATCATAGTTTAAATCATATCTTGATTAATGATTATGCAACTGGTTTTATACATAAAATATGATTTGATTTACTTTTGTTTAAATCTAAAATTGACTTAATTTAATCTATATCATTTATAAAATATCTTATATGGATTTATATAGTTAACATAAATGAAGCCTATAACTTTCTTTTCCACGTATTAGGCAAATCTCTCGGTAGTTGTAACTTTTGAACCGTAGCTTCGATTAGCGTGCATCTCGCGACTGTGTGTCCATAACGATGCGTAGAATCGTGTTTCAAACTCTTTTACTTATTTTTCTATGATTGATGTATTGTTCTCATATATTCTTATGTGTATGCCATGTATGGATGTTTGTGTGGTGATATATGGTTCAGTCAATCATGAGGTTTACATGGTGATTAAGAAGCAGTTCTCTGAAGACTAGAAGCTAAGAATTGGAAGCAGAAGATTGAAAGTGGAATACTAAAGGCTTTGAGCATATTGCTTTAGGGGAAAAGCAAGTATAGCATGGGACATCCTTGTTACCTATTCACATTTAAACACTTAATTCATATTGCATGTGTCTACCTTGTTGCCAAATAGGATATCCTAGATATTTGATAACTTGTACGTTGATACCTTTAGGATATTGCATGGGATAGTTTTTGCTAGTGCTTAATCAAAACCATGATCTTGTAACTTGACTAATGGTATATGCAATAAACATTAAAACATGACTTTTTAGTAACATGGAAACAGGGGGCTGGAGTGTTTATATGCTTCAGATTCCTCTCCCTAAGGACTTATCTGTAAGCGATCATCCGGGACTTATAGTACAGCTGTGAGGGCCATATGGCTCTGGCTTTAGCTCAGTATGAGGATATTTTCTAGCTTGTTAGTGGTTACCTTTAAGGCACAGAGTATGTTTCCTTTGCTGCTGGGAAGTGTGTACTGTGCTACGATGCCCACGCGTGCCACTCCTAGAGATGGGCCACATACGCCTAGCGGCCCTAACTTATTAGACGAATCCTTTGAAAGGCTTCATAGTGAACCCTGCCGACCTTCCTTGAGAGTGGGTTAAGAGATTAGCTACCTCGGGCGAAAGGGTAAATCACGACTCACAGTGAACATGTACAACCTCTGCAGAGTGTAAAAATGTTATAACAGCCATGCTCACGGACATAAGCGGCCTTGGACCCTTATGGAATAGAGATGATCACTAATGGATAATGGTACTAATGATTAATTGTTTATGCTATACATTATCCTGTTTACCTGATCATGTGTTTATAGGAATGATAAATTCGTTGCCACCCAACTGCTTAAAAAGATGATCTATTAAAGCTAATCGTAGTAAACCTGTGTCAGCCCTTTTGAGCCACATGAACCCCATGATATAATTGTTAAGTACGATATGTACTTACGCTTGCTTTATTTTTCTATACATTGGATAAAAATCTCGGATGGGTACCAGATTGCTGGTTTGGAGGAGTTAGGCTTGTGGTCAACCAGTCAGTCGTCCCTATGAATTTGGAGTCTTCGCTAGAAGATCAGAGTCAACTTTCCGCTATCTTTACTCTAAGGTTATTTTCCTTTTACTAATACGTTATGTAATAAGTATTGTCTCTTGATATTACCCTAATTTGTGGCTATATGTGAGATTTGACTTCCTAGGCTCACATATAGTGTGTATCTGGTTTTGTCTTTAAAACCGGGTGCTACACAAAGCCACCGTTATTGACCTGATACCTCCATCAACATCATCGACACCCGTATCAAGTGCACCTACGACATGGATTTTGGCAAGCTACTAGATGGCCCATGCCCTATCCACAAGGATGCCAAGCACACCATGTGGGAGTGTAGGGGCCTAAAGACTACGCTCGGGGGAGAACCATCAAAGAAGCAGCGGTGCAACAATGATGAGACCAAAGATGGTCAAGGTGGAGAGCGAGGCAAGAACAAGGGCCCTACATACCAGGATTCCACTAGGACCTTTGCTACCATCCTTGGTGGGAGGACTGCCTCCGAAGACAAGCGAGACTAGAAGCTCGTAGCCCGACATGTCATGTCGGTCGCTACATATGATGGCCCCGTCTTTGATCTGAAGTATCTCGACTGGTCAGAGCACCCGATCGCCTTCTCCTAGGCCGATTAGTGGTCAGACATCCCATACCTAGGGCATTTCCCACTCATCCTAGATCCCATAACCAAGGACATGCACTTCCAGAAGGTCCTCAGTGACGGAGGGAGTGCCCTCAACATTCTTTTCGCTAGATCCCTAGAGGAGCTAGGCCTCAAGAACGAAGACCTCACCCCCATGGACTCTCCATTCTGGGGAATCATTCTTGGGAAGGTGTTGCTCCCCTTGGGATAGATTATACTGCCTAAATAGGAAGACGTGCTCGTCAGCTCTTCCTATGAGAGCATGTTGATGTGTTTGCATGGAAACATGCGGACATGCCCGGTGGGCGAAGGGAGCACTCCTTAAACATCTTGGTTATCATCAAGCCCATCAAGTAGAACCTTCGACGATTCACGCTGGACAAAAAGGAGGCTATTAGGGTAGAGATAACCAGGCTCTTAGTCATTAGTTTCATAAAAGAGGTGTAGCAGCTGGACTAGCCTACCAACCTGGTTCTTGTAATAAAAAAGAATAAAGAATAGAGAATGTGCGTTGATTACACCGACCTCAACAAACTCTGCCCTAAAGACCCCTTTGGCTTACCTCGCATCGACGAGGTCATAGATTCTACAACTGGTTGTGAGGTCCTATGCTTTCTAGATTGCTACTCTGGTTATCACCAGATCACGCTGAAGGAAGAAGATCAGATCAAGATGTCGTTCATCATGCCCTTCGGCGTCTACTGCTACATGATCATGTCCTTCGGACTCAAAAACACGAGTGCGACCTATCAAAGAGACAACCAGCGCTGTCTCAAGGACCAAATCGAGAAGAATGTCGAGGCCTACATCGATTATGTGGTAGTTAAGTCTAGGACTACCGACACCCTCATCGCCGACCTCACTGAAGTTTTTAAAGCATTGAACGTGTACCGATGGGAGCTAAATCACACCAAGTGTATTTTTGGTGTTCCATCTGATATACTGCTAGGCAACATCATCAATCGTCGTGGCATCGAAGCCAACCCAGAGAAGATAGCGGCGGTGACCAACATGAAGCCACCGACCTACGTCAAAGACGTCTAGAAGCTAATAGGGTGAATGGCGGCTTTAAGTTGTTTCATATCCCGCCTGGGTGAAAAGGGACTCCCCATCTTTAAGCTACTTAAACCTCAAGAGAAATTCATCTAGACGGAGGATGTTGACAAGGCATTCGCTGAGCTTAAGTGGTTCCTCACCACTCCTCTAATCATGACCTCCCCCAAAAGGATGAGACCCTGCTAATCTACATAGCAGCGACCAACCGAGCAGTCAACACTGCCATCGTCGTTGAGCAAGAAGAGGCTGGCCATGCATACAAAGTTTAGCACCCAGTCTACTTCATTAGCGAGGTCTTAAATGAGTCTAAGACTCACTACCCACAAGTCTAGAAGCTACTGTATGCCATCCTTGTCTAATCCTAGAAACTCCACCACTACTTTGATGCCTACCACATAGCGGTAGTCACAAAGTACCCGCTTGGTGACATTCTCTGCAATGAGGAAGCCAGCGGCCGCATCATCAAATGGGCGGTCGAGCTCGGCACCTATACCATTGATTTTAGGCCCTGCCACACAATCAAGTTGCAAGCACTCGCTGATTTCATCACCAAGTGGACGGATATGCAGATTCCTATCCTGGTCGACCACCCCGAGCACTCAACCATGTACTTCGATGGGTCTCTCAACCTCGATGGTGATGGGGCAGGCATATATTTCATCTCACCATCGGGGGATAAGCTTTGCTATGTCCTCCGCCTACACTTCCCAGCATCCAACAATACCGCTGAATACAAAGTGGCACTTCATGGTCTCCATATAGCTGTTGAGCTCGACATTAAAAGCATCAATTAGCTCAACAAAGACTGGAATTGCACCAACAAGAAGATGGACGCTTATTATGCCGCGATAAGAAAGTTAGAGGACAAGTTCTATGGCATCGAATACCACCATGTGGTCTAGGCCAATAATCAAGCAGCTGATGAGCTATCAAAGATAGGATCAACCTAGGCCGACGTTCCAGCTGGAGTGTTCGTCCAGAACCTTGTGGCTCCTTCCATCAAGCAGAAACAAGAAGCCATTGAAGAAAACCAACCGCCGAGCAGATAGTCGCAGCGGTCCTTGGTCCTAGCAGCGATTGGAGACAACCTTTCATCAGGTTTCTAACCACTGTAGACGTCCCAACTGATGACATAGAGAGAGAACACCTTACCTGCCGTAGTAAGCACTATGTCCTCATTGACGAGAAGTTGTATCACAGAAACACCAAAGGCGAGCTACTACAGAAGTGTGTCTCCGTGGAACAAGGCGAGAAGATACTCAACAAGATCCACGCTGGCACCTACGACAACCACACAACCTCTAGAACACTAGTTGGAAAGGCTTTTTGAGTTGGCTTCTATTGGCCTTCTGCCATGGCTGATGCTAAAGCCCTCGTTCGCCGATGTGAGAACTGCTAGTTCTTTGCCAAACAAATCCACGTCCCGGCTCAAGTCTTGCAAATGATCCCCACGTCATGGCCCTTTGCATGCTGAGGACTAGATATGATTGGACCATTCAAGCCTATACCGGGAGGTTTCTGCTGGGTCTATGTCTACATTGACAAATTCTTCAAGTGGATTGAATATAAACTCCTGGTCTAGGCTACAACAAAGAAAGCAGTCGAGCTGCTTGACGACATCATCCACCGGTTCGATCTACTGAATAGCATCATCTCTGACCTTGGATCCACATTTGCCGGCAATGACTTCTAGGATTTCTACAACAAAAGATGCATCTCAATCAAGTATATCTCCATGGCACACCTAAGGGCCAACGGCCAAGTCGAGTGCGCTAACGGCATGATCCTGGATGCATTAAAGAAATGACTTTGCGAGAAGGAACATAAGCACCTAGGAAAATGGCTCAAGGAACTACCAGCCATGGTCTGGGGACTAAGGACCTAGCCTAGTCGTAACACCGGCATTTCCCCATACTTTATGGTTTTTGGCTCGGAGGTCGTACTGCCTACTGACGTCGGCTTCCGAGCTTCTAGGGTGGAGAAGTACAATGAGGAGAACTCTGACTAGGCTCGGCTTGTTGAACTAGATAGCCTAGAAGAGGAACGTCTGGTCACCTATGTTCGGACGGCAAAATTCCTCGACGACCTACGTAGATACTACAACCGCAATATCAACGACCGATTCTTCATGGTTAGAGATTTAGTACTCCGTAGGAAATAGAAGACAGATGGGATGCACAAGCTCTACTCACCTTGGGAAGGCCCCTTCATCGTCAAGGCGGTCATCCGACCAGGTTCCTATAGACTATGCGATATGGATGAGAGAGATGTCCCAAATTCTTGGCACATCGACCTACTTAGACGTTTCTACCCTTGAAGCATTCACTCCAAAAGATATGTACCTTTAATATTTGAGTATTTAATAAAGTTTTTTACACTGATGTCTCTCCATATTGTTCTCTCCATGCTAAGTGCTTCTAGTTCTACGCTCAATGTTTTAAAGACGATACGCCACCTACATTCCACATAAATACCTAAACAAACACGTTAACGCTCGGACGCCTCTAGAGATGACCCTGTCTTCGACCTCTCCCTACGCGTGCATGAGCATCCACCCTCTGCGTCATGGGTGGTCAGTAGTGGTTCCTTAGTGATGCCCTATTTCTTCCCACACGCACATGGTCCCTGTGCCACATGCTACGGATAATAGGCAAGCTAAGGCTTGGGACTCAGCTATACACTTCTGTTCAGACGATTTATATCAAATATAAACACAAACATATCGTAACTACAAGTGTTCAACAAACATCACTAGATATTCAACAAGAGTTTTTTTTTCTAAAAATGCTACCGAGCACTGCTCTCCCACTCACCAAACAGCTGGACACCTTCGGCGAATCTCTTTGTCGGCTCCTCTGTGTCGTCCTCTAGCTTGGTGATCTTATCCGCGTTCATGCCATGCGCATATTCGGTCACCACCCGCTGGAGATCCACCAAAGGGTAATGAGACTTTGGCTATGTGAGTGCGTGGACGACGGCTCTATGGGTCGTGCTATGAGTGAACTCCTTGAAGTCCATCCATGTCGTTCGGCAATAATCCATGACCGATCAGTGCGGCCCATCGCTGGGCAGTCATCCTCCCTCGGGCTGCTCCAAACCGACACAGTCCAGCATGGGCTGGATCCCCACGATCATCGTCTCTAGCTTATCATCTTGAGTCTTTACCTGCTCCATGAGCACTTGGAATTGTGCTTGAGACTGATGTCAATACTCTACAAATGACACAGCTATATGTTAAACGCATGCCTAAGGCCACACAAGTTAAAACTACATGAAAAAATACTCACAACAAAGGTCTTCAATGGCCTTCTCAGCCCTCTCCCCTGCTTTCTCCTTCGCCTCCAGAAGTTGGCTGATGGTTTCCTGAGACAGACTGAGCTCCATCTCTAATGCTGCGCACAACAGACAGACATGTCACATCACTATAACAGCAAAGCAAAATTTTGAGCCAAACCTTTTTTTCCGATCAGTGCTACTGCCAAGCTGCTCGACCATTGACTGGCCCTCAACTTCTATTTGCTGATGCTCCTCCTCCAATGCCAAAACCTTCACCTCTAGGTCCTCCCTATGGTGGCCCTCTTAGAGCAGGCGCGCCTAGAGGTCATTCACTGACATTTACAAACTTTTATTCTCCTCTAGTACTAGAGTCATCTCCACTAGCTACTGCCGGCGCTGCTCGGACACCTTCATCACATTCGATAGAGGACAAATGGATTAATAGGCTGTGCTCTTCAAGGGACAAAGAAGATCTCTTCAAGCTTACCTCAATACGACCAATCATTGATGTCAAATTGACCCTCAGCTTCTTTGTTTCCATGCTCGCCTCCCCCTCCTCTAGCATCTCAAACTCTTCGCCACGCTGAATGACCGTGCAGAGAAGTTGGGGAGGAGGGGTGGGCTCCCATACTATCTCTTTGACCTTAACGGTGGCCACTGGCACATGCACCCTCCTCGGCTGCTGCCATGCTTGGATAGGGTGTCCAAGCGCTGCCTTCGCCATCACCGCTACTTGTTCAACAACCACAGGTGGGCCTCGCTCCGCACTGCTCGACGTATCACCTACGGGCTCCGTACTTGCTTCAGCAAGGCCACTTGACGTCGCTGTCGCACCCTACATCTCCTTCGCACTAGGATCACCCTCGTCGTGCAACCCAGCGCTAGGCGAGGCCGATCCAGCTATCGAGGGCTCTCCCGTAGTAGGACCGGTCGGCCCTACAGCTATTGATTGTTCCAAGGAAGGGGCAACTAGTTCTGCTCTTGTCTATGCTGGGTTAGCGAAGGGAGCCACTGGTTCCCCACACGCCTTTCGTCGCTAGCAGTCGATGGCTGCAGTTCCTCTGTCGACTCTGTGCTTCAACAAGCAACAATACATTAAAGAACCAAACTATCGTACCGAAGCAACATAGCAAGTAAACAAGGTACTTACAACTGTGACTCCCATTGCGCAGCTTGGAACCGACGCCTCCACCTGCTACCCGTTGGCCCACCACCTGAATCGCCCGGTGTCTCCACCGCCGCTGATGGAGTCATCCGTGCGGTCTCGAGGACTGTGGTGGTCGCCTACACTATTACCATAGGGGGTGTAACTATGATCTTGGGGGCTTCTATAGCTGCTCGCGCTATCGATGTTGGTGCCACATGAGTTGTCACCACTAATGATTCCTAAACACCACCAGGCGCCATGGCCATCGCTTGCCGCGCCCGTCGCATCTCATGGGTCTCCGCTCTAGCTGGCACGACCGGTGGTGGCATCGCGTCCCTCAGAAATGGTAGTGCTACCAACCCATCATTATCCGATGAGCTTGAAACTACCATTTGCCATCTTCGGGGGCGAGCGGGAGCGTCGATGTTCACTGTCCGCTCTTCTCGATGGGATGATGTCGCCATCTTTCTTCTCTTTGAGGATGACTCCTCGCTAGTGGGCCACTTCCCCTAAAGTTTCTTACAGACATCTGATGTCCGTTCACCTCCGTCTTCGTCATCGTTGTCATCTAAGTTGTCCCCACCAGCTCTGAGCTGGCTCGACGCTAGGGACTGCTCGGTCATGCATCAACACCCCTCGGCCAGTCCATCGATGGCATGGCTAAGACGTATGTTGCTCGGTCCTACCCAAGGATCTTCAAGAGCACGAATGAGTACATCGCAACAAAAAGAAATTAGGCCAAACTAATACAAAGACTCTTACCTCTGGTGGGAGGTTCCCAACACTGAAGGCCCTCTGCTGGTTGTCAACCTTGCAGCGCCCCGTGAGGTTGAACAACACCCCAATCCATAGCTTGACTTCATCTCAGTCAATCCGCTTGGGCACCTCTTGGGTCTCGTCAGTATCCCCCCAGAATTCATATGCAAGGTGTGTCCTCTCCTTGCTAGGCTGGCATCACCAAAAAGTAAAGTTTGTCACCACTATGACCCCATCTACTCTCCTTTGGTCAATCAACGCCAGGAGCTCCCTCACCTGCTCCATTCCACTAGCACTAGGTCTCTCCGACCACCTAGCGTTACTCATAGAAATCTAATCAATGTTGCATGCCACATAATGTTCCCCCTATGGCACGTAGAACCATCGTTGTGCCCAATACTTCACGTTTGTGTTCAATGGGGTAGCGATGTACTACCCAACCATCCCATCCTATAGCTACAAGTACGCGCTACCCACAACCCTAGATCTAGATCCCCCACAAGATTTCAAATAGAAAAAGTGGCGGAAGAGATCAAAATGTGGGAGAATGCCAAGATAGGCTTTGCAGAAATGGATGAAGACAAAAGCATGAAGGTTAGAGTCTTGGTCGGTGAAGTGTACACACTTAAGTGCCAATTGCAAAGACTAATGGCGTAATATTCAATCAAACTACGGAGGAATGGATGGATCGAACGCCAAATCCATGATAGAAATAATCTTCAAACATGACCAATTCATCATCGTGGGGGGTAGGAAAGCTCTCACCACTAGCAGGATGCCATCCCATCGTCACCCTATCCGACAGCATGCTATCCACCACCAACTAGTTGAGCGCTGCCTCATTGCTGATGGAGCTCACCCATTCCTTGGTGCAATTGAGCTCGTGTGATTCCCTACTTGAGCTACTGTGGCTTCTCTTGGGTGCCATCTCGTTGATCTAAGGAATGGTGGGAGACTACGAGCTTCTAGTTGCTAAGATGGTGGAGCAGTTGTCGGGCAATGTGGTGCGGGCGCAAGGAAGAAGATGAAGAGGTGAGAGCAAGGTGGAGAATGTGCACTAGGGCTACGACACTTTATAACGGTTCGATCCCTGACCCTTTGCCTCTAGTGATTTTAGGAAACCGCGCCTGACCCGCTACATTCCCTCCCAAAATCGCCGCACGCTGATGGGCCACCAAATGAATAAGGTGGGCCACGACGTTAAATCGCGTTGAATGCGGAACGACGAAACAAATCTCCAGACTCAGCGCTGGGTCAACGGAATTCATTATGCATCTATGCCAAGATATTTTTCCTTGACCCTGCTAAAAGATTTCTTTATCATCTTCCAGCAGGCTCAGGGACTAAGTGTGTACACTTCACCTTGCGATGAATGTACTGGTTCCCTGATTACTCAATCTTTTGGCAATGATAGGGACTGCATATTTTTCTTTGACCCTGCTACAAGATTCCTTCATCATCTTCCAGTAGGCTCGGGGACTACATTATATACAATGCATCTTGCGGTGCACGTACTTTTTCTTCTTCATGGTGTTTCGACTTCATCAAGTCCCCGCCTATGCTCTGCCCTGATGACCATGTCGTCAGGACCATCGCAATTGGCACTTAAGTGTGTACACTTCACCGACCAAGACTTCAAAATTTTTACTTGAGCTCCTTATATCCTCATGGCAAACCATGACTTCGAGTGAGTCTGAGCTTGATGCCTAGTTAAACTAGTAAGATGCCTGTCTCAACTGCTCGGACACCCACTTTGACAGCTTAGACGCTTGTTCGAACTACTCGGACACTTGCTTCAACAGCTTGGCCCCTATTTGAACTGGTCGGAAGATTGATCCTAGTGAGTTGCTACAAGTTGGATAGCTCGGATGGATGCAAGATGATGTTGCTCAGCGGATGCAAGGTGCTCAAGGACTAGCTATGAGGGTATGACCCTCGGTACCCGCAAGGCTCCACATGGGCTGAGCCACTAAAGGAGGCCCAGCCCACAAGACTATGCACAGGTCATGCCACTGGTACATGAAGTATGTCGCAAGACAATGTGCTTCACAAGGCAACGTGAAGATCCTCGGTGATCTATGAAATCTACTCGGATATGATAGAATTTATACGATCTGTAACTTTTTATCTTGTAAACCAATCAGAATGGAAATAACTGATCTATAACCCTACCCCCAACCTATACAAGGTGGGTAAGGACCCCCCTGATTTTCATCTGAACACACACAATACAATCCACAAACACACAGGATGTAGGGTATTACGTCGAGCTGATAGCGCAAACCTATCTAATCGTTGTCTCTTGCGTTCTGTGTCACCATCTGGTTTCCTCACACGCACCTCGACCGATTCATCTACTACTATGGGCATACCCCTCGATCGACTGCTGACCAGATTTCATCGATAGTGACTGGGCATCGGGACTTCCAGCGTGAGTCATGACTTCCAACACCAAGAGTCACGGAAAACTATTCTACGTGCTCGTAAAGTGCTAGAGTGTCTCTCTTTTATTTTTGTTTTTATGCTTGAGCACTCTATCTTCCTCAGACCAACTAAGTTTGCATCCCTCTTTATAGTGCGGCATACCTAAACTCAAAAGCATAAAATGTAAACTTGAAGATCCGCTTTGAGTTCGATGCCTTTTTCAACTTCAAGAATTAAGGGATACCATTTCATCTTTATCAACTCTTTGAGTCTTTCATAGGACTAATAGCCGTGACATATCTCATTAAGATCATATTAGTCCCTAATTTAGATGTCATCAATACACCAAAACCCACATAGGGGGCAAATGCACTTTTAATCTCCCCCTCTTTGGTAATTGATGACAACCAACTTAGGCTTTTATAAGAATAAAAGAATTTAAAGCTTTTGAACCCTAAAATTTATGAAGAGCTCCCCCTTGATGTATGCATGAATTTGAATTTCATTTAAAATCATCTATACATGATTTGCAAACATCAAGACAAAACTCTCCCTAAATTTTGTAATCCGTGGGATGCAACAAGTGTGTGTGAACAAAAACATATCCATGAAAAGAGATGAAATATGACATGTTATATTCACATAGCAAGTAAAAGAGAATGTGATGGCCAAGAATTCAAAGTAGAAACTTGAAGCAACACATGGCCATCCAAAATAACATCCACCATCACAAGTAGAGACAAGCACAAGCTAATAAGACAGATAGATAACCATTACTTGTCCTACAATCATCCATCACAAACACATAAAGTTGTCCATCACATACTAGCTACCACACGACATAGTTCATCCAAGCTTAAAGTTTTAAAGTCTCGAAACCAAGTGACCAACTAACTTATTACATGATGGATCAAAGTCTAACACTCTCCCTTTGTCACCAAGTGCCAAAAGGGGTAGGCCACATGAAAGAAACGATTACTCGTCCACGTAGTCCTCATCATCATCATGGTCACCATCATCACCACCATCATCATCGTCGGCATCATCATCTTCCTCGATGTAGTCCTCATCTTCTGCAGTGGCCTTGCTCTTACCATGAAGGTGAGAAGTAGCATCATCCTCGTAGGCCTCACAAGCCTCATCAAAAAGCGCCAGAGGGTCACAAGGAGGCACAAACGGCGGTGGAGGTCAAGACACAATACCATCCTGCTACTCCAAACGATAGAGCCTTTCTTGCATGTCGTGCTCGCGTTGAGCACTAGCACAACACTGTCCAAACATGTAGGTCATGAGAAACTTGAACTTGCTAGGCTTCTTACCAGAGGAGGAGGAGAGCGGCTTAGCACTAGAAGCCTGAGAAGCAGAGGGTGGTGAAACACCATGGCGAGAGCGAGAACCCGAAGCACCTTTGCCTTTGTCTCGGGCTGCATCGGCTTTCTTCTTTAGGACCCTTGCAGTGGTGATATAAGTCTTGTTGGAGATCTTGAGGAGCTTGTGCTGAGAATCTATGGGGAACCAGATGTCTGATACTCGCTCAATCACATGCATAATGTAGGGGGCATATGGAAGGTGCCTCACAGGATCCTCACTAGCATCATGTATCATGTTCCAAATGTATTGGCTGATGGAGAACTGCTCAAAATTATCACCAAAGTGCTGAAGCATCTTCTGAGATTCATCATGAAGGAAAGTGGAGTCACCATGCTTAGAATACAAAATCTATCATGGGATGTTGTTTAGAACATAGTAGTAGGGCTTCAGATACACGGTCTATCCATCAGCTAGATATCCATCATGGTATATGTGTTGATCCTCCTCCAAAGCCACATCCTCATACTTAGTAAGCATAGGTGTAGTACGGCTAGTGTGGCCCAAACCAAGAAGGCAAGAGAAGGTAATGAAATCCACCTTGTAGTGCTTGCCTTCTGTGGTCCAATGGATAATGTCAATGGCACCGCTAGGGTCTTTCTCATGGTGATAGGAAGCATAAAACTGATAGATGATTTCATTGTTATAATGCTTCCGAAACGCCATTAGGTAGGATAGCCCCATTGAGCGATTATCACAAACCATCTGCTCCAGCTCAGGCTCCTTGAACAAACCAAGGGAATAAGCATCAATAACCTTCATTTAAAGGACCGGTGGCTCGCTCTTCTTCAGAAACTTGTTGTAGAGAATGAATTCATAGTAATCAAAGTGAAAAGGATGCTAGAAATGGTACTCAAGACGAAGATCCTTCTCTTCTTTAGCATACAAATTTCTACCTCTTGTGGACCTAATGTCCTAGACCCTGTGATGGTAGTCAACTGGTAGAGGAGGTGTGAAGCCATCAGTAGGATTAGGAGCGAGCTGGGGCTCCTATATGACCAACAGAGGACCATAAAAAATAACAAGCTCACTGAAAAAAACCAAGGCCTCAACATGGTGTACTCATAACCTCAGCGACGATAGTGTGGCCTACTCGCTCAAGAGCTTCTTCTTTAGCATCCACTATCAGATCATCTCCACCTATGCGCCGGAGGAGGTGGAAGAACGGCAGCCGAGCCTTGAGCACCACGACCACGTGCACGCTTGGCTTGGGCACGGGAACCACCAGCGCCATCATGGGGATAGGCTGCCTTGGTGTGGCTAGCTAGCTTAGGGATAGCAGCACGGTCTTGATTGTGCTTGGACCGCTTCTCCTTGCGTCTCGAGGGGCTATCGCCATCCATGGCTACGAGAGACATGAAGTGGAACTAAGAAAGAAGACAATGAGAGGCGAATGAAGATCGAGAAGTGAAGAAACATGAATGGAGTGGTGACCATAGGGTTGGGAGTCTCGACCGAAGTCAGGAGTTCTGGTCAGAGCTAGGAGTTCCAACAGTCGGGACTTCCGGCGGTCGTTGGGACCTCCGACACACATGGTGACTAGCCCATTCATGGGGCTTCAAATATCGACATGCATTCACAAAAGGATGATAGAGGAGGAGAGAGGGGAAAAGAATAGAGACAAATCGCAAGGTACATTGATATTAGGGTTAGGGCACCATGGAGGTTGTACCTTGAGAGAGGGGAAGAAGATGGAGGAAAACAAAATCTGCAGGCCATGAACAAATCTTCGAGCATGAGCACCTCCACGAACAGAATCCCCACCACCAAGCTGAGAAAGAAGAGTAGAGCATGGGTGGTAGAGAGGGGGTAGAGAGGCCAGGAGTGCCGATGGGACCCCCGATGGCGCAGCCAGAAGGGATGGGGGCCGGAGTTCTCAGTGGAGCATGATGCGCGGTATGAGGAGGGAGCGAGGGCGGTGCGAGGGGTGGCTGTGGGGCAACGGGAGTGCAGGGAGGGAGGGATGAATGTAGTAAAACGGGTCGGGCCGGGTGGAAAAACGGGATTTTAACCCTAGGTCAAAGACGCGGCGCGGTCAAAATGGACAGTCCAAAACAGCATGGTCTAGATCCATGTCAGAAGTTCTAGGATAGGCGCCGGGACTTCTAACCATTGGGAGTTCTGGCACGAGCTAGGACTCCTAGCCGTTGGGAAATCCAACCTATGTCGGGACTTCCGACGCAGAGAAACTAAAAAACTCCCAAACTTGAGTTTACCACACTATGTGGGGCAAAAATATGATGGACACTAATATTTTCAAGTGTGACTAGTTTTCATTAAACCACCACAAAGTAATAGTCACACATGAAATATTTTCACAAATGTTTTCTCCTATCTAGATCAATCAAAGTATGTGCAAGACATCAACCCACGTTACGAGAATCAATGATATTTAGCTCACTCAAAGCACAAAATCTTGACTCATCTAGGAGCTTTGTGAAGATATTGGCTAGTTGCTTTTTGGTGCTCATATGGTGAATTGCGATATCTCCTTTGGCTTCGTGGTCTCTCAAAAAGTGATGCCGGATGTCTATGTGCTTTGTTCGAGAGTGGTTTACGGGGTTGTTTGCCAACTTAATGGCACTCTCATTGTCACACAAAAAGGGAATCTTGGTTAGCTCACAACCAAAGTCTTTGAAAGTTTGCTTCATCCAAAGTAGTTAGGGCACAGCATGCGTCGGCCGCCACATGCTCAACTTTGGCGGTGGACAAAGCAATGGAGTTTTGCTTCTTAGAGCTCTAAGGACACCAAGGACCGACCAATAAATTGGCAAGTCCCGGTAGTGCTCTTTTGGTTTACTTTGCAACCAGCGTAGTCTGAATCGGAATAGCCAAGTAACTCAAAACTAGAGCCCTTAGGATACCACAAGCCAAGATTAAGAGTGTGCACTAAATACTAAAAAAATATCTTAACAGCCATCAAATGACATTCTTTTGCATTAGCTTAAAATCTTGCACACATACACTTACTAAGCATAATATTGGGCCTAGATGCACAAAGGTAAAGGAGGGATCCAATCATGTAACGATATACCTTTTAATCGACGTCCTTTCCTCCTTGATCAAGGTCAAGATGTCCATTGGTTGGCATAGGTGTCTTGATGGGCTTGGCCTTGTCCATGTCAAACTTCTTCAACATGTCGTTGGTGTACTGGTTTGACTTATGAACATGCCATCCTTGAGTTGCTTGATTTAAAATCCAAGAAAGAACTTCAACTCTCCCATCATGGATATCTCAAACCTATTCTTCATAATCCTACTAATTCCTCACAAAAGCCATATTAGTACTACCAAATATTATATCACCGACATATATTTGGCAAACAAAGATATCATTATTGACTTTGCGAGTAAATAGAGTGGCATCGGCCTTTCCTATCTCAAACCCTTATTTGAGTAGGAAATTCTTCAAGCAATCATACCAAGCTCTAGGGGCTTGTTTGAGCCCATAGAGCGCCTTGTCGAGCTTGTAGACATGGTTAGGTACTTGGGGTCCTTCAAAGCCCGGTGGTTGCTCCACATACATCCATTTGATATAGCTTGAAATCATGATGTGCGGGATAAGCAAGTAGAATATGAATTGATTCTAGCCTTGCCACCGGTGCATAGGTCTCCCCAAAATCTAAGCCTTCAATGTGAGTGAATCCTTGAGCCACCAACCTTGCCTTGTTCCTTATCACCACGCCCATGATCATCTTGCTTGTTGCGGAAGACCCGCTTGGTTCCAATCACATTTGCTTGGGCCTTTTCACTAAGGACCAGACTTCATTCTGAGTAAAGTTGTTCAACTCCTCTTGCATGGCTATCATCCAATCTAGATCATCAAGTGCCTCTTCCACCCTACGAGGTTTCAAAGGAGAAACAAACAAGTAATGTTCACAAAAACTTGCTAAATAGGAACGTATAGTTACCCCTCGTCAAATGCTCCCTAATATGTTATCAACGGGATGGTCCCATTGAATGGACTGATGCACTCTAGGATGTGGCACTTGAGTTGATCTTTGGATGGGGCCATCATCATTATCATCATGATCATGATCGATTGGAGGATCACAACCATGAGCTTGTGGAGGGTTGACTTCACTTCTTTCTTCATTGTTGAGTTGAGGTTGAGCTTGCTCATTGTTGACACCATCTTCATGAGAATGACCTTGTGCTTCATTTGATCTCCTATCTTGATTATTTCTTGTTGCGGAAGCTTCACCATGTTCATTGGATGAAACATAATGAATGGTTGGATCAAGATCAACATGCACAATATTGTCATCATCTTCATCTTTGATGGGCTTTACTTCACCAATTGCCAGCTTCTTGATGGCTTTATGTGGAGCTTCTTCATTACCTACAATCTCAACATTGACTTGCTCCTTTTGAGAGCCATCGGTTTCATCAAAAGTCACGTCTACCATGATTTCAATCAGACCAGTGGTTTTATTGAAAACAGGTATCCATGTTCATTAGTACCATAACCAAGCATAAAACCTTCATCAACCTTTGGTGCAAACTTTGAGCTTTTGGACTTCTTGTTAAGTATGAAATACTTGGATCCAAAAACTCTAAAGTAGTGCACCTTAGGCTTTTTACCGGTTAGAAGTTCATAGGTGGTCTTGTCCCTTTTTCTTGTGAAGATATAAGCGATTGATAGCATGACATGCCATGCTAACCACTTCTGCCCAATAGTTGGTTGGAAGTCTTGTATTCATCCAACATTGCTCTTGTAGCTTCAATGAGCGTTCGGTTCTTCCTCTCCACAACACCATTTTGTTGTGGAGTGTATGGAACCAAAACTCATGCTTGATTTCTTCTTCATCAAGGAACTCTTCAATGTGGTGTTCTTGAACGCCATCCCATTGTCACTTCTAACTCTCTTGATCTTGACATCAAACTCATTTTGGGTTCTTTTGCAAACTTCTTGAAGGTGCCATGTACTTCACTCTTGTCACGCAAAAAGAATACACAAGTGAAACGAGAATAATCATCAACAATTATGAAACCATATTTGTTACCACCAAGGCTTATATAAGCGACGGGTCCAAATATGTCTATGTGAAGCAATTCCAATGGCCTTTCGGTTGTCACAACATTTTGGACGAGATGTTTAGCTCCAACTTGCTTTCCTGCTTGGCATGCACTACAAATCCTATCTTTCTCAAAAGAAACATTTGTTAGTCTAAGGATATGTTCACCTTTTTGAAGTTTGGCCAAGTTCCTCATCCCAACGTGGGCAAGTCGGCGATGCCATAATCAACCCATACTAGATTTTGCCATTAAACAAGTCTCAGAATTTACTCTATTTTATGTGAAATCAACTAGATAGAGTTTCCCTTTTAAATGACCCATAAATACAATAGAGGAATCTTCCCTTCTATAGACTTCCACACCCTTATCTGTAAAGAGACAATTGTAGCCCATCTCACAAAGTTACGAAACGGACAACAAATTATATCTCAGTGAATTCACAAGTAAAACATTGGAAATAAAATTATCATTTGAGATAGCAATTTTACCCAAACCGAGAACTTCTCCTTTTCCATTGTCACCAAACATAATGTTCCCACTTTGGTCATGACTAGGTTGGAATGATGTGAACATGTCCTTCTCTCTGGTCATATGATTGGTGCAACCACTATCTACCACCCAACCTGTTCCACCAGAGGAATATTCCTACAAAGACAAATCAAGCTTTTGTTTTAGGTACCTAAATGGATTTGGGTCCTAGGGGGTTAGTCACATAAAACTTGGGCACCCAAACACTCCTCATAATCTCCTTCCTTTTTTGGGCACCAACATACTTGACTACAATCTTGCCATCCTTGTCCCCAACAACACATATAGTCACTAGCATAGCACCGTGGAAGTGGTGCTTGTGGCTTGGGGGCCTCGGATTGCTTCGTCTTGATTGTCTTGTTACTTGTAGGTTGAATCTTGGAAATGTAGACCTTGTTGTTGGCCTTGCATATAAGCTCATCAAGAGCAACACCCTTGTTGAACTTCACACAAGATACGCCATTGATCATGTTCCTTCCATTGGCCTTTCCATCATACCTATTGTAGCCAATACATTCCTTGATTGATTGGTGCCTTGATGACTTGTATATAGTCTTGTTGGATTGCTCTTGACACTTACACCCATTCTTCAAGATCATCTTCAACCTATGAACCTCCTTGTCTTCTTCTCTAGATCAACGAGGCTAATTGCATATGCATTTACATCAACTTTATAGCATCTTTTACAACCATTACTAGTGGAGACATTAGAGTCTTCGGTTGCCTTAGGAGAAATTGAACTGCTAGCCCAAAGAGTACTATAGCTTAGCTCAAGATTTTGGTATTTTCTTCCAAGCTTGTGACACTTTCTTGAGCTATACTCTTCTCATTCTTGAGGCTAGCTACTAGATCATTAATAGAGGAATATTCCTTGGTTAATTTCCCAATTGAGTCATTGGCTAAAGACAATTCAATGGTTAATTTTTTAACCTTATCTTTTCCTCAACGATAGATGCTTCAAGTGCAAGGTTCTTGTCTCTCTCTTGAGTGATTATGTCTCCTTGCATCTCCAAGCATCTATCTCTCTTCTCTTAATTTCTTCATTAGCGTTTTTATTTTAGTGTAGGCCTTTTTATCAAATTTCCTTATCATGATTGCTTCAAGTTCTTCTATGTTCTCATCACAACTATCATACTCATCACTAGAGGGATCGGATGAGACATGTACCTTCTCCCCCTTAGCCATGAGGCAAGTTGAAGTGTAGTAGTCATTGTCGATGAGGTTGAAGAAGAGCCTTGGTGATGAAGATAAGTTGGGGAAGAGTTTTGATGGTGAAGTCGAGTCGGGGAAAATCATGGTCGATGATGAAGAGTGGTGGATGGCGATGTTTGTGGCTCTTTTCTTCTTCTTCTCATCATCACTTGAGTCACTATCATTGACTCCCACTCTTCACCAAGATGAGCTTCACCTCTTTTCTTGCCTTTGTTCTTCTTGTCTTCATCCTTGTCATACTTGTGATTCTTCTTCTCATTAGGACAATCGGCTATGAAGTGACCGGTTTGACCACGACCATAGCAAAACCTCTTCTTGTTCCTTGCCTTCCCATCACCACAAGTCTTTCAGTTGCTCTTCTTCTTTATGAACTTTCTAAAGTTTCTAATGATGAGTGCAACCTTTTCATCGGACTCTTCTTCTTCACTTGATGAATCATCCTTCACTTTCTTCTTCTTCTCTTGACTAGAAGATTTGCCTTTATGAGCTTGAGTTGCCTTTAGCACTGCATTCTTGTGTATCCCATTGCATTAGGATTTTGATTGTGAGCATTGGTTATATCTTCATCTAGACACTCATGATGCTTGAGCTTTGAAAGAACTTCTTGGGTGTCATCTCACCATAACCGGGCCTTTCTATGATCACAGACCCTAGCATATTGTTTTGCCTCTATAGGTTCTCAACATCTTTCTAGCAACCTTGTTGTCATCCCATCCGGTGCTTCCAATAGCTCTTATGCGGTTGACCAATGCCATAAGCCCATCAAACATGGATTGTGTTGTTTCATTTTGCAAGAACATAAATCTTTCTAATTCACCATGAAGTAACTCAATGTTGCCTTTTCTCACACTCTTTGTAGGGTCGAGATGGCGGACTAGAGGAGGGTGAATAGTCCTTTCTATAATTAATCGTGTCGGCTAACCGAAACAAGTGCGGAATTAAATCTATCGGTCTAGCCAAGACAACACCCCTCTATCTATGTTCTCTAGCACCTTACAAAGATCCTAATTAAGTAACTAAGGTGTCGGGGGGTAGCTAGAGCTCACCTAATTAATTCTAGAAGCAAGGTCAAACAAACTATGCCACTAGTACTTTAAGCAACGGGGAGCTCCTACACATGCTAGTAGCAAAAGCACAAAGCCAACTAAGCACACTAGCAATGCTCAATAACAAGGCAACCAATGCCAAATTAGAGAGCGCAAATACTTAGCTACACAAACTAAGCAATATGACTAACAAGGTTACACAAACCAAATTAGTCACGTAAGGGAGCTACTTCTATGCTACACAAGCAAGAAGGTAACTAGTGAGCTATACAAGCAAACTAATTATAAGAGCAACTACACAAGCACAATGTATATGAAAGTAATTACAAGCTTGTGTAATGAGGATGCAAACCAATGGAAGAACAAAGTTGACACGATGATTTTCTCCCAATTTTCACGTGCTTGCCAACACGCTAGTCCCTGTTGTGTCGACCGCTCACTTGGTGGTTCGGTGGCTAATTGGCATCACCCGCCAAGCCCACACATCGGGCACCACAAGAACCTACCCCAAAAGTGAGGGTAGCTCAATGACACGCTTTACTAGAGTTGCTCTTCGTGGCTCCCGTGGGGCGAGCACAATGCCCCTCACAAAGCTCTTCTTCGGAGCACCGCACAAGCTTATTGCGGGCTTCGACGGAGACCACCACCAAGCCATCTAGGAGGTGACAACCTCCAAGAGTAACAAGCACCACCGGCTTGCAAGACGACCACCTAGTGCCACTCGATGCAACCTCACGATGCAATCACACTAGAATCGCTCACTCACTCAATCGGATGAACACTATCAAGCTAGAGTGAGTTAGAGGGCTCCCAAGCACTCTCAAGCATGGACACAAAGTCCCCCAGGTACTTGGCCCTAGCCATGGCTGATACCACCTTCTATTTATAGCCCCCATGGGCTAAACTATCGTTACCCTTCACTGGGCAAATTTCGGGACGACGGAGACGCGCAGATCATTGCACTGGACGCGTCCGGTGGTGACCGGACGCGTTCGGTCACCGCATCCAGTCGCAGCTGACCCGCCATGTGTCCCATTCAAACTAGCTATTGCCACCAATGTGCTCTCTCTAACATGTCACATCGGATACGCTATTCGAAACGATTGGACGCTGAGCCGCAACGTTCGGTCGAGTCGGTAAGCTCTAGGGCTGACCGGATGCGTCCGGTCACTCTGGACCGGACGCAGGAGACATAGTGTTTGGTCGAGTCTAGAGAGCTCCTAGAGCCACTTTGGGCTGACCAAACACGTTCGGTCACTCGGACCAGACGCTCCAGCGTCCGATCACTGTTACGCTGAACACCGACACTCGTGATTCACACCGGATGTGTCCGGTGTGGGACTAAATGCGTTCAGTTGCTTTCACTTAGTCACTCACCTCAGGTCCAAATATTGGACGTGTTGGTCGCCATACCGGACGCGTCCGGTCACTTCCGTCTGACAACACCGAAGTCTAGATAGAATACCAGACATGTTCGGTAGCCACACCAGACGCGTTCGGTCACACTGTGACCAGCGGGACTACTCCTTTTCTTCACCAACTTCTTCTCCTTGCAAATGTGCCAACACCACTAAGTGTACATCACCATGTGTATGTGTGTTAGCTTTCACAGACATTTTCCAAAGGATTAGCCACTCAACTGCCACGCTACTCGATCCTAGCGACGATGCAAAGTTAGATCACTCAAGTGGCACTAGATGACCGATATGCAAACAAGTTTGCCCCTCTTGATAGTACAACCATCTATCCTAAACCCGGTCCATCAACTTCTCTACACACCTATGACCGATGAAATGAAATGCCATAGGTTATACCTTTGCCTTTGCCTTCGACAGCCACACTGACTTTCTTGGCGAGAGATCGGTCATCGGATCAAGAACAAGACTTGATTACTGTACAAGTGAGATCATGCCACGCAGGTATACATACCACATATATAGAAGTATACGGTGGCAGAATGCTCATGCGGCTCATGCTTCTTCGTTTCTATTTATTTATTTATTTACTCTAGCTAATCCTATATTTATTTAGTGTTTTTTATATCAATAAAATCTCGGCGTTGGGCCAGTCTCTACACGAACGGATGACGAGATCATTTAGCTGGGACTGGGGATGATGATGGGTTTTCAATCTTGTCATCATACACGGCGCTCATCCTAACTAGCTCCAGCTGCAGTACACGGTACGCGTTGAGGATGCGATCGACGTACAACAAGCAAAGCAATGATGTCACTAGTCTGTTGCTTGTGCTTCCGTTCCGTGGACTCGTGATTCGGATCGTCGCTTCCTCCAGTCCAGGGAACGCGTTTCGGTGGGGACTGGGGCGGAGGAGAAGAAGGAATCCGTCGAGGCGACGGATGTCGTCACCTCTCCCATGTCCGATCCCGTGCTCCGCGCTCCGGCTCCCGCGCACGACAAAAGCGTGCATGGATCCTGGTGGGTCCTGCCTGGCGGTCGGTCTGTCTGTGTGTACGCTCTGGCCGGCCCTGACCGTTGCACTCGGCCGCCCGGCCGACGTAACAGGAACAAGCCTAACAACAGTACAAGCATCCAGTGCGGAGATCTAGCTGGAGACATAGAGAGCCAAAGAGGTCAATGGCCACCACCCACTTGCTCGTTAACCTCCTCGCTGAGGGTGGAGGGTACAGCGAGTGGTAGTCTGCTATGCTCAGGAAAACATGCAATTATAACACAATGTCACGTTTGAGTATGTTTACTTTGACCAATAATAGATAAAAAAATTAATATTAATGATATCAAATAAGTATTATTAGATTAATTACAGAATATATTTTTATAAAAAATTAATTTAAAGCCATAAATATGAATATTATTCACTAAAAATTTAGTTAAATGTGAACTACTTTTTTTAAACAGCCAGGTCGCTCGGTGGCCATGGGATCGATCGCGACGTATCTCCTCTCTTTGTCGTCGGGATCCATTGGGCCGGGCCGGGTAGGTTTAGTGACCAGGCCCCGCAGCACTCGCTGCGACACTGTGTGTGTTAGTGTTAACTGTTGGCCTTGGCAACCTCTCGCTGCAAATGATGGCCCTCAGGAGGCCCCTGGACGAGCGCCAGCGCCAGTGTCGACAGGCGGCCACCATGACTCCATGAGTACGCGCGTCTGCGAGTGCCAGTCATTCTTCACCCTGTTCGCTTATCGTATCAGCCATACTTATTAGACATGATATAGTGTTTTCCTCTCACGACAAAACATCATCAGCCGGGTTATAAAGAAAAAAAAACGAAGCCAGAGACACGGGGAAAAGTGGGCGAGAAAGCGAGCGTGTGATGGTGAAATGGAGAGAGACAACAGGAACGATTCAATTGCGTCCTTGTGCGTGCCTGTACGTGAGACTCAGAGACTGATCGAGCTGGTCGTTGGGATTATTACCCTGCACTGCGCACGTACGCGCACCGGGTTCGGGTTCGCCGTCGTGGCAGCACCTCCCGCGACACCGCATACTGGACCGCTAGCGACCGCCAAAACAAACTTGCCCCCGTCAGCTGTCTTGGCGCTCAAACGCTCGGTCAGGGAGTGTCAGTACGGGGCAAACAGCAATTTCAACTCATCCTCCCTAGACTGAGGGCACTTCGGCTTTTCTCCTCGCCGTTACACACCGTTACGCAGCGAAAATGAACGGAATGACTTGGAGGGCAAAGAAATAAAGTGTCATGGTACCTAGGTAAGTCCAACTTTTTAATGACCTGTAGGAAAAGGGTCATCTTTTTTAATGGTACACACGGAAAGCCTCTAAAATTCATAATCCCCTCAACATGGACACACGCCGACGCCATTCTCTCCATTTAGGGGAACACTCACCATTCATTTTATTCTCTGGGAACAAAAACATGGCAGCTAATCTACAAGTCCCCGGGTACCGAGCTCCCGGCTGACATCTCACCTGCTCTATTAATCTACGAAAGCGGACACAACAGACTGATTCAGACATTAAACCCCTCAGCACGGAGGCATCGCTTGTGAGCTTCGATCCACTTGGTGCAAGCTAGATCTCTCCATGCTCAACGATGCACTCATCTCTCAGCCTCTTTGTATCAGGGCACGTACGCGCAGCATATCTTCTTTTTCGGCTTCGATTCGGCAGCAGGAGCTGCGGTGGGCAGCAGATAGGCCCGTACCGTTCACAGATGGGGATTTTAGGTGACGACGGCACGGGCCCACAGTGCAGTGGTACTTCAGCGCTGCCCATTTTCAGCAGCAGTGTTCTGCAAAATGAGGGCAAAAGGACGTCATTCTGCGCATCGCCAGGGCAAATATTTCATAATCTCATCTCTCGAGTGTACAGCAACAATTGGATCAACTGCTTCCAGTAAAATTTCAGCAGTACTAACCAGTTCTCAAGAATTAGATACTCTTATCCCCTCGTTCGCTTATTCAGATAAACATGGGATTAAAAAAAAGGCAGTTTTTTTAGCAGTTCTCAACTTCTCACTCCCACACTCTGAAGTATCACCAAACCCAGGTAGTCTGAAGTCTGAGCTGAAGTTGGCATATCACAACCAGAAAACGAAAAAACTAAGACGAGGCTAAACAGCATATCATTAGTTTGATTATTTGTGAAATTTCATGACTACAACATCACGCAACGGTGAATTTGCACTCCGTCGACCCAGGTAGTCTGAAGTCTGAACTGAAGTTGGCATATCACAACCAGAAAACGAAAAAACTAAGACGAGGCTAAACAGCATATCATTAGTTTGATTATTTGTGAAATTTCATGACTACAACATAACGCAACGGTGAATTTGCACTCCGTCGACCCAGGTAGTCTGAAGTCTGAACTGAAGTTGGCATATCACAGCCAGACAACGAAAAAACTAAGACGAGACTAAACAGCATATCATTAGTTTGATTATTTGTGAAATTTCATGACTACAACATAACGCAACGGTGAATTTGCACTCCATCGAACAATGAAATAACAAGCCAAACCTGTCTGCTAAATTTGCTCCTTCGCTCAACCTAACATAGCATGCACACCACTGCCTTACTCGATGCACCAAACAAGCAACAATTGAGCAGCGGACTTTAATCTTCTAGCGGAACTAGGTTTATCAATCAAGATTATAAACCTTGCATCAATCGATTCAAAATCACGCACACAAGCAAACACCTATTATAATAATAAATTCTAAAATCATACAGGCAACGAGATTGTCATGTGGGGCAGGGTGAGAAAGCCAGAAAGGGGAGGAAGCTTGCCTTTTTCGTTGCCGCGCCGGCGAACCGTGGGGCAGGGGGCTGCCGGCTGCGAATGGCCTGTCTCGTGCAGGCGTGCCGCGGCTTCTCTCTGTGCTTGCGGCGCGGCGGCCGTGCGCGTCGTCCTCTTCTCTCCCCCCTCCCTTCTTGCTGCACAAGAAAGAAAAAAAAAACAAAGAGGCCGGCAAAATGGCCTCCGCGGCCCACGGACGTTGATGGGCTGTGTCCGCGAAAGGCGAAACCCACGGACGTTGCTGGGCTGTGGCCGCGAGAGGCGAAACCCACGGACGTTGCTAGGCGGCATTGGCCCGCTTAACATGGAGCCCAGATGTCAGTGGCAACGTCACCTGTGACGTTTTTCCTCACAGGAACGTCCCTCTTCCCCGGTGGCCTTTTTCGCGCCACGCCGCCACTCGTCAGTCCGTCACGCTCACTGACTCACACACACACTTGTGCGGTGGCACGAGAAGACAAGTCGAATACGCATGAGCCACGTGCCTCATCTGGCAGTGGCACACCGAGAAGGACGCTGCACGAATACGATGCCCAGATGTCCAACTCGTGCCCTGTGGAAGAAGCAAAATCTTTTGACTTTCCCAAGGCAAAGCAACGTCTCCGGAGGAATCACGGGAAGTTCCGTTCCGACGCAGAGTTCTTTGGCGTACCCCAAGGGCACAAACAGAAGGAACAAACGTTATTTCACTCGACAGAGACACGTTACACCACAGCACCGGCAGCCGGCAGCCGGCAGCGCGGCTTGACCGCTACCAGCACGCCACTTTCTTTCAGGGACAGGAACCAACACAACTCGTGATGACACAAGAGAAGCGTTCCAAAGTCCAAACCCTTCTGATTATTCTATCACAATGGTATCACACGCCCACCTGGCATGCCAAGAGGCGGTCTGCAGTTTGCAGCTTGCAACTCTGGAATGGAATGGTAGCACAAAAGGGGGAAAAAAGCATGGTAGACCCTCTCCACCTTTCTTCACCGGTGGCAGCTTGGAAAAGCATGTGGTATGTGGGGAAGGGGTTTTGTTCATGACGAGGAGTTCTTGAGGACCCACTCCACCAGGGTGGAAACGCCGAACCCGGTGGCAGCCCGCTTCTTGTCGTTCCACACTGGCCCGGCCATGTCGATGTGCATCCACTGAACCTTCTCGTCAACGAACTGCAACAAGGGAGAGACGGTGTGCTGTTAGTACCCTGCTCTGGAATTTTTCGCCAAAGCATTCTTATCTCATCAACAAAAATGGTTCGTTCAGTCAAAGCAGACGGAAAGGAATGTGCGTCTGTTATAGAGCTACTATGAACAAAGTAGTTAACACCACTCCAATGATCCTATCGCTATGATTAGGTGTCAAAAACAAAAATGTACCTGTTTCAGAAACAGTGCGGCGGTAATAGAACCTCCTTGCCTACCGCCAGTGTTGACCATATCAGCCACACCAGACTTCATAGATTCCCAATAGCTCTCTTCCAGCGGCAGTCTCCAAAACTTCTCGCCTGATACCTCAGAAGCAGCGGTAACCTCCTTGGCTAGCTCATCGCTTGGTGTGAAAACCCCTATTGAAAATCTCTCTTTCAGTATGCAGAAATAAAATAATCTAATACTCCATGTTCAGAGCACAAAAAGGCGGAGGGTGCAGGTGGATGTGTGAGCTTACCGGCAATGCTAGGCCCAAGTGCGATAACACAAGCGCCAGTTAGTGTTGCCAAATCAATAATCTGCAATTGATAATTACACATGAGTCAAGTAGTCAACTTACTCAACACTAGCAACATGTGTCCTACTTGCATAGCCTTCCAAAAGATAACAAAGCATCTTAAGAGCTTAATTAAAGCAGATCTAAATCGAACCCTGCATAACCAATCCACTGCAACTCTAAATCGAACGTAGCCAAACATTTTATGACTGTACACTGGCAAAGTGACAAGCGCAACTGCCTTGTTAAATAATGAATTAATTGTAGTGCATACTCCCTCCACTTAAAAATGTAGGCCGTTTTAGGATTCTCGTTGTTCAAATTCTTTAGCTTGGCTCATCAACAATGGTTGATGTTACTAGATTCATCGTAGAAATTACTTTCATAATTTATAAATGTCTCTAGTTAAAATACTATACTTTTACAAAATTTTAAGCCAAACTGTTATATTGGAGATCGTGTCAATGTCCTAAATGACTTATGAAATCAGAGGGGGTATTGAATTAATCATTTCCCCAAATGAGTACGACTACATTAGAAATACACACTGACAACATGTACAGAGAACTTTAAAATGAAACTTTATTACCTTTTCAACACCTTGGTTGCAAGCATAGACCAAAGCATCAGCAAGTGTTAGCCTTCCCTCCGCGTCAGTGTTATTTACCTGATAAAATCCATTCACAAAGGTAAAGTTTAGTAAAAACCAGCAGACATGGAACAGAAAAACTATGGCCTATGACTGTTAAGACTACATTTCCCGCAAGCAGGATAATAATAATAATAGTGTTGGAGAAAATATACCTCAATGGTCTTCCCATTGGAAGCAGTTACAATGTCACCGGGCCTCATGCCTGTGCCACTAATCATATTTTCACAGGCAGCGACTATAAAGTGAACCTATGAAAAGGGGAAAATTGTAGAAATTTAACAAATACACTAATATGGATAAAAACCTCTACGTCTCATACTAGGAGGCTGTCAAAAATGAAGTACCTCTACTCCAGGAGGCTTGATTTGTCCCAAAGCTTTAGCTGCACCAAACACGGCTGCAGAGCCTCCCATGTCAAATTTCATCAGTTCGATGCTGCAGCCTGGCCCGGTCTTAATGTTGTAGCCACCACTGGATTCATAGGCAAATCAAGCATAAGAAAAATAACAAACCGTTCCACCTTCATGTCTACTAACTTCTAGTTTTTCTGTTGCAAGAACTACAAACCTGTCAAAAGTTAAACCCTTCCCAACAATAGCTAGCTTTCTCTTAACGTTCCCATCAGTAGGTTTGTAACACAAATGGATGAAGTGAGGAGGGTTAGCAGAAGCTGCAGCAACTCCCAAGTAGGAACCCATCTTTAACTCTTTGCATTTCTCTACATCCAGTATTGTGGCAGTGAACACATCACTGTAAGTAGAAGCAATCTTTGACGCCTCCTCCGCAAGCACAGCTGGAAGGACAAAGGATTACTGCAATAAGTATTACTATACTGACAATAAATCTATGAAGAACAATCAAAGTTTGATGAAAGATCTACTGACCAGGGGTAAGGACATTTGCAGGAGAGTTCACAAGCTCTCTTCCAAATATCACACCAGACGAAAGGTCATTAGCATACTTAAGTTTCTGATCCACCTCAGCACCAGAACCCAGTCCAATAATATCAACCTGTTTCAGGTGCACCTTTTTTGATTCAGACTTGTATCTGCTGTCCTCGTACAACCCCAGCACAGTTCCTGCGATTCAGACCAGCAGAAAATTTAGCATCAATCCTTTGCACTCCATAACCATCTCAAAAGGAAACGAAGCGTGTGCAGGGGAATGAAGTACCGGAAGCAATTGCAGCTGCAGCAGTCAGCTTGAACTCTTCCTGGATCCCACTAGGGGAGGCAAGAACAATAGCAGCGGTGCTAGCTTGAGCGGCCTTGGCTACCGACGCGACGGACTCGCCGAGGCCTCGGCTAGCGGCGGCGGTGGACGGGGCGTTCTGGCCAAGACCGATCAGGCCCACCCTCTTGAAACCCTGCCCCGCGAGGCGGAGAACCACCGACTGCCCCGTCTTCCCGGTGAAATCTTCCTCCGCCGCAGCCTCCAACAGGAGGCCACCGAGCTGGCCGTCCAGCTTCTTCAAGACGGCATTCTCGAACTTGGAGTCGGCGTCCTTGGACAGATCCTTCTCCGTGACCGCGACGGCGAGAATATCGCCCTTCCACCCGGAGAATTCGACGTCTTTGGCGGAAAAGGTGACCTGGAAGAACGAGAGGAGAGCATAGGTTGAAGCTCACTCACTGCAGGAGGAAAGAAGCGACTGACTTCCCACGGATCAAATCGGTAAATCTTAAACGAAGATGGACAGTTTTGGAGAGGGAAAGAAAAAGCTAGTTCTGATCTCGATCTAGCACTTGTTTTAGCGCGCGAACGATAAGTCATGATCAAGTCAACCTACGACAGTAGCAGCAACTTTTGTTGGAGATGGATTGTGGGCACTGACAAAGCAGGCGAATCCACGACGATTCGAAGCACTAGTAGACGGGAACCAGTGGCAGGAACACGCGCGAGGTTACACACACCTGAGGCGGCTCGATGGCGTTGGGCTTGGTGAGGCCGAGAGCGGGTTCGGTGGCCGCGGCCGCAGCGGCGGCGGTGTGCCCCATCCGAGCGCGGTGACCGAGCGAGTGGCGGGCGTGGGGCGGGAGGGGGCGGCCCGACGACGACGCGAGCGCCGCGGGCGGTGCGCGGGACACGCTGAGGCGGCGCAGCAGGCGCGGCGAGCGGCGGAGGAGCCTGGAGGCGAGCACGGCGGCGGAGGTGGTGGATGCGGCGGTGGCCATGGAGACAGCGCGGAGGCGAGGTATATATCGGCCGCGGTTGCGTCCCCAGCCGTCCGATCGGGATGGCCCCCTTGTATGCGTCAGCCACTGCGGATACGGTACGGCTGCCCTCCGCTCCCCACGTCGGTGTCTCTTACCTCGTCTCTCTGCCTGGTGGGACCGATGGCAGGTCGGCCCACATGTCAGTGATGGGTTTCTTTGCCTACGAGCTTGTCGTTGGAGAGGCCGGGAGAGTCCGTTCGTATTGGGCGTCGGGGTGCGGAGGCCGGAGGCGTGTGCTCGTCGGAGCATAGCGTGCACCTCGAGGAGTCCTGCTCAGAAAAAAAAAAAAAAAAAGTGGACCAGGCTTTACATTTTTCAGAGTTCCAGGATCAGATCAGGATCAGGTTTTTATTGGGTTTGTTTTACGGAGAAGCGCGAGGCTGCAATGATGGAAACCATGGAGACACCCAGGGCGTGTTTGGAGCTCGTTGGCCGTCGGCCTGGCTGCGTCCCCAGCTACAATACGCGTATTTGATGTCTATGGGCTGTCTTCCAGCTGGCTCCCCATGCATTCCCCCTTCGTTTTTCTAGGGGGCATGGCCACGCACGGCTCCTCTCGAGCGATTTTGGAATGATTTGTGGCGGTGACGGCTAGTTCGCGCGGGAGTGTGAAAGCTCCGCGCGCGCTTTCGCTACTGGTGAAATCCGCTACCTTTATAAGCGGCCCCTCCCTCGGATAGCCCTGAGCAAATTTTACCAAGAACCGAGAACCGAACCGAAAAAACCGAGAACCGAACCAAATTTACCGAGAACCGAAATCTCGGTTCCCTGTTCGGTTCCCATTTCCTAAGAACCGAAATTTGTTCGGTTAATTCGGTTCCTCCCCTCGGTTAACCAAACTAACCGAGGAACCGAACTCCCGCCTCTCAGAGACCCAGAGTCCCGGCGCCCCCCTGCGACGGCTGACCTCCCGCGGCGCCGCATCCCCGTCCAGAGTCCAGCGCGCCCTCCCGAGTCGCTGTTTTTTTAGAAGCCAAAGTTGGTCGGTTAGTTCGGTTCAGAACCGGAACCGAACCGAACTAACCGAAGCCGAACTTCGTCGGTACCGATTTTTTAGAAGAACCGATCGGTACCGACTTTCCTGGGAACCGAGGATTCGATTCAGTTTGGTTCGGTAGTACCGAATGCCCAGGGCTACCCTTGGCGAGCTCCCCTCCTTCGTCTCCATTGCTTGTCCACCAAATCCCGTGAGAGACCGACGGTGCATTGAGGTGTGGTGTCCGGCGAGGCAGCGTTCTTCCCCGGTGGGCTTCCTCTCCGTTCCCCTGGCCCGGATCTGGTCGGACGTGGCGCCGCACCTTGTTCCTAGCTAGGACTCCAGGAGGCAGTCATCTTCTTCCTTCGTCTTCCTCGGTGTCGGTGGTGCGCGTGGTGGTGCTGTGTACCGGTCTGCTTCCTCTCCGTCGGGATCTGCTTCTTTGTCGTCGCCTCATCTTCTTCTTCTCTGTTGTTCGCTTCGCATTTGCTCCGTCGACCACCTCAAGGTGAAATCCACCCCCAATGGACCTACTCTTTGATTTGGATGATGATAGGGTATCATTGTACTTATACAAGGTGTTGTCTTTGCGGCTTATCTGAGCTTTTGGTGTCGGCTGCTTTTGTTATGCGATGTTGAATTTAGGGTTTGCCTTGAACTGTTGTTACAGTTCTTACTTCATTATGGTTTCATGTTGTTTGTTTACCTGTTATTATGGTTGATGATGATGTCCATTGTACTGGGAGGCATGTTCTATCATGCAGTCGTGCCTATTTTTGTTGTTGAATGATTACACATCCATGTTGAGGCCAATCAGGGTCAATTGAACTATGTTTGTCTTGAATGTTCATGCATGTAGATGGATCCGACCCAAAACCGTGAGCTAATGGCCAATCAAACTGCTACCTTGGTAGTTGTTACAGTGTCTTATGTTGTCACTTGGCTTAGGAGGTCTAGGCCTGAACCAGACCCATTGTTGTATCATCTTAGGAGTGATGCTGAGCAACATAAGAAGCAGACCCTGCAAGCCATTTACAACTCCATAGATGCAAAGTGTCTGTCCATGTTAAGGATGACCAGAGCTCCTTTTTACGCTTTATGTAACCTGTTTAGAAATAGGGGGCTTGTACTAGAAAAGGCTGGGTGCACAGTTGAGGAGCAGGTTGCTATGTTCCTCCATGTAGTTGGACACAATCAAAGATTTAGGGTGGTTCACCAATCCTTTAGGTGGTCAATTGAGACTGTCCATAGGCACTTCCACCAGGTTTTATATGATGTTGGTGAGCTTAGAAGTGAAATGATTAAGCCTCCTACAGCTGGCATACATCCAAAGATCCTTAGGAGCCATAGATAAAACTCTTACATGCAGGTAACTGTAAATTTAACTGTTAAGCCACAACTCACTGTAGGTGTGAACCAATGCGCTTATCCCACTTACACCTTTTTAGGACTGTATTGGTGCCATTGATGGCACCCATGTGTTGGCTAGGGTGCCTAGACACATGCAGCAGACTTTCAGGGGTAGGAAATCAAACCCCACACAAAATGTGATGGCTGTTGTGGACTTTGACCTGAAGTTCACTTATGTATTGGCCGGCTAGGAGGGCTCAGCACATGATGCCCTCATCCTTGCTGATGCCATTAAGAGAAATGATGGGTTCATTGTGCCTGAAGGTAACTAAAACCAACTGTCTACTGAGCTTATGTCCTTACCATGTCATAAACATTTAACAAGAGCATATTTGGTGCACTTGGTTCTGGTGAGGCCCTTGGGGTCAACCAGGCTGATAGTGCAGTTGCTAAGGTTGAGGGCTCTACCTTCCACCATGTCCTTGAGGAGAAGACCAACACTAAAGTTGGTGAGGGCAGCAAGGCCATAGAGCAGTTACATTCTACTGTGGGTGGGAAGAGGAAGAGAGGGAACTTCACTGAGAATGAGATGCTCTTGTTGACAACATGTCTAATGTTGTCAATAATGTTGCCAATGCACTTAGAGAGAGGTGCTGCACATGTGGATCCTAACTTATATCTTGCAGTCATGGAGATGCAGGGCTTCACCACTAAAGCCCTCATTGTTGCCTACACCTACCTGCTGGAAAACAAGGCCATTGCCACAGGCTTTGTGAAGATGGCAATCAGTCATAGGGACATTTGGTTGAGGAACTATCTTGCCAAGAACTACTATATGTAGTTCTGTCCAATTAGGACAGCAAGGCAAAGAGAGAGTTAACTGTGCACCTCCCTCACCCACTCTCTTACCTTTTGTACACACCTAGGTGTAGCTTTTATGCAGCTTAGTTGGCTGATTCACACCTGTCCTTTTGGGTTAGTGTAGTTGGAGGGTGGCTGACTATAGGTAACATTAAGCAAGATGGACCTTATTTG
Organism: Miscanthus floridulus; assembly: GCF_019320115.1. NCBI lineage: Eukaryota > Viridiplantae > Streptophyta > Magnoliopsida > Poales > Poaceae > Miscanthus > Miscanthus floridulus. The sequence goes on from NC_089586.1 coordinate 127,230,704, forward strand.
AGCCTACATGTGTGAGGTTGTACTGGTATCTGTAATGCACTATTAGTGGCCTCTGTTGGCTACTCTATTTGGTATTGTTCATGGTTTCTTTTATTTTTGTTGGATTCAGTTCTTTTGGTTCCATTTACTACATCATCTGTCATTGTTACCTTGTCTTTGGTCATGAAACTTAGCCATACAGTGGTAGTAGCATAGATGAACGATGATGATGTCGTTGCATGGATGTGTCCCATGGTAAAAGCTTATGTCTGTTATTTATAACACGTTGGTTTTGTTTCTTTTGATTGGTAGTAACTATGGGAAATCTATAAGGCCTATGATGCAAATAATATATTCATGAGGTGGCTGCCTTGTTTAATTGGTTCTTCATATTTTTCATCACTGCCATGGAACCCTATGTGTGCTCATCCATTCACTTATCAACAGCAACTTGTATCTTATGCTGATGACAGTGAATGGATGTGCACAATAGGGTTCGATGGCAGTCATAACCCTGGATTTGCACTTGTTTGGTGCCTGCCCTGTTTACTTGATTATTCTGATTTGTCATGTATGTCAACAAATCCATGTGACATATACATACCCTAGCAACAGCTCCTTTCTTGTGCTGATGACAGTGTATGGATGTGCACATGGATTCCATGGTAGCCATGAGCTTAGATTTGCTGCGCTACTAGTTTTTATTTTCTATGGAATCCACCGATGATTTAAACTGAAAGAACACCACCACATTCTAAAGTTGAGGCTAACCTTTTATTACAATGCCTGTGATGTCAATTCTCTTACATATGAACTTGATGATGTTGTTCATCAGTGGGGGACTTAAGATCAACGATTGTAAATCGTAGATCTTCAAGTTCCACACTCATGGCTAGTTTCATGCTTTACATTTGACGAAAGCTAAACCAATGTTTTATTTCGCAGAAATGGCAGCATACTATGTTGTTTTCAACGAAAAGGCTCCTAGGATTTACCTGAGTTGGCAGGAGTGCAATAAGCATGTTCTTGGGGTGAGAAATGCTATATACAAGAAGTATAGCAACTATGACCAGGCTGTTAGAGATTATCAGGCAGCCATGAGAGGTGTCCATCCATCTCATGGAGCAGCACCTCCCCTCCCCTATGATCTTGTCCCTCGTGATGCTTTTGCTCCAATCATTCCTCCTTCTGATTGTAATAGTAAGGCTGGCTGGTGAAAGAAGGTGTTAATCACCTCACTTGTTATCTTGGTAGTTGGACTATGGATGAAGACGAGCAAAACTGGCAGCTACAACTGCCCTACTTAGGCTTGTGATGACGACAACTACATGATGGATGAGTTGCTGCTATGTCTTAATGGTTTCTGTCTTTCATTTCTGTTAACTATCTCCTTTGTGTTATTCAAGGACTACTGATTACTGATTAGACTGCTGATTACTGATTAGGCTGCTGATTTTGTTATTTTGCCTTGCTTCATTTGTACTTTTATAAAGTTAGAGCAGCTATGACTCTATGCTTATTTACCTAATTAGTCTGAGGCCTGTTGGTTATGTGATGTTGCATTACTCTTATCTATCTCCCATCTGTTGATTTTTGTTGGCTGCTCTCCATGGTTGCTGGCTTGGCCGGGGATCAAACAAGATCTGGGAATGACAGTCGGTGGTAGTTGGTCTTGGGCTTGGCTCCCAGCTGTGGAATCAAACACAATCTTTTTTGGGTCTGGTCAGTTTGATACAGCCATACAGGTCACTAAACAAGGGGCCTTGCACCGGGTCAGCCAGGCTGTGGCTGGTCTGGGCCTGGCCTGCGGGCCTGGCTGCCTTCAGGCTACCTACCAAACACGCCCCAACTACCGCTCCGGCTCCACCGTTGGATCGCCAATGGTGGCAACGGCAGCGGACGGAGTATGGCGTCACGGCGAGGAACACCGGCAGCGCTACAGGGCTACAGTCTATAGTGCCTTAGTTCCAGTCAGATCAGCTCCTACCATCATTCTCCGAATCCAAACGTCCATCGTAACCTTGCGGCAGCAATGCTGTCACAGTTTTCTATCAGATTTGGGACAAGAAGAAAGGACAGGGTTAAAAAAAACACTAGCCAGGCATCAAGGGACAAGGGTTTGGATCAAGTGATCGTTTCACATCGCTCTGTACAAAAGCATCGGTACATGGAGATTTGAGAATGTATACACTTTACATGTATGGACACAAGATTACAGATTTGTTCTAACAGGGGAATCCCCCAAGATAACCCAAGAGAGACTGCAGCTCCGTTTGTGGAACCTTTGCTTTTGATGAAATTGTGGAACCTTTGTTACAACAACAATAGATCTGAAACTGCTATGTACATCAAGAACCAGCGGTAAGCTTCAGTTTATCTGCTAATTATTAAGTGAACTGTTATATTAGGACTAATTACTTCTCCCTAGCTACTTGACAACAAAAACTGTAAGACAATAAAAGTGCCAACAGATTTTCTTGGACCATGGAGAATGCATACACTTTACAACACGCGATTACAGATTTGCTATAACAGGGGAATTCCCCAAGATAACAAGAGACAGCAGCTCCCTTCGTGAGCTAAACGCGTTTGTGGAACCTTTCTTTACAACAGCAACAGATGTGAAAACTGCTATGTACATCAAGTGAACTGTTATATTAGGACTGCACAGCATTACTTCTCCCTAGCTTCCTGAAAGCAAAATTTGTAAGACAATGCCAGCGCAAATGGATCTTAGACAAATGATACTACTGTTATATTGACATGACAGCTCCAGTATCAGTAGCGGTTTACCTTGTCATACTGCCTGAAGGAGTGCTACAAAACTTTGTGCCACTGGTCTAGGTGATCAAGTGGCACGAAATTAGTGAAGTGCATGCTATGTAGATGCAAGACGGTGAGTCACCGTCACCGTCCTGAAATTCCGAACTCCATCGATTCCCCCTTCTTGTGGGCAGTTAGTTTGGCCTTCTCTTTCAAAATTCCAAGCTCCAGTGATTCCCCCTTCTTGTGGGCAGTTAGTTTGGGCTTCTCTTGCTCTGCTTCTGCTTGGGCTCTTTTCTTTTCCAGCTCCAACTGCTTAACATTCTCAGCATGGGCCCGCTCAAACGTCTTCGTGAAGCTTAGCAATGTTGAGACAACTGTACATACAAATGAGAAGCAATTGAGAGCAAATATGTCTCGGGATTGATAGATTGATTGTCAAGAGTACAGGGTACAATATATATATATATATATAGGCAAGGATCCGGAGGGTTTATAGAAACACCCAATCAACGGTGATCCTTGCCTTATCAATCTAACTTAACCCCTAAGGCACTAGCCGCATGGGCCTTAACACCAGGCCCATAACAGCCCTATCAGGCGCCTATGCTAACACGCCCCCACAGTCGAATCGTCAGCCACTCTGCACGTTTAGACTGGACCTGAACTCCGTGAACACTGAGGTAGGCAGCCCCTTGGTGAAGATGTCTGCATATTGCGAAGAGGTGGGAACATGCAGAACACGAAGGTCACCAATGGCGACTCGCTCCCGGACGAAGTGAAGATCAATCTCGATGTGCTTGGTACGCTGATGTTGCACCGGGTTGGAGGTCATGTAGACGGCACTGATGTTGTCGCAGTACACCAGTGTGGCGCGCCGAAGAGGGGCATGCAACTCTAGGAGAAGCTGGCGTAGCCAAGTTGCCTCTGCAACTCCGTTAGCCACCGCGCGATATTCAGCTTCAGCACTTGATCTTGATACTGTGTTCTGGCGCTTGGAGGACCAAGAAACAAGATTGTCACTAAGGAACACTGCATAGCCCGAGGTGGACTTACGAGTGTCCGGACAACCAGCCCAATCAGCGTCGGTGTAGACGACAAGATCAGTCGAAGTGGAAGGTCGCAGCAGGAGACCGAGGTGGAGTGTGCCCCGAACATAGCGAAGAATCCGCTTCAGAGCAGCGAGGTGAGGCTCCCGAGGGTCGTGCATGTGAAGACAGACCTGCTGAACGGCATATGCAATGTCTGGGCGGGTGAATGTCAAGTACTGAAGGGCTCCAGCAAGACTGCGGAAGTCGGTAGCATCAGACACAGGGGCCCCCTCAGCGGCAGCAACCTTAGGATTGGTGTCCACTGGAGTAGAGCATGGCTTGCACTCAGCCATTCCGGCACGATCAAGGATATCCAGCATGTACTGTCGCTGTGAGAGCAGGAGTCCATCACCACTTCGCTGAACATGCATGCCGAGGAAGTGATGTAGTTCACCAAGATCTTTCATGGCGAATTCTCGCTGAAGTGCTGAGATGATCCGCCGAAGAAGGTCTGATGATGAAGCTGTGAGGACAATGTCGTCAACATATAGCAACAAGTAGGCTGTGTCGGAACCACGCTGGTAGACGAAGAGTGAGGTGTCTGACTTGGCTTCAACAAACCCAATAGACAGCAAGAAAGTAGCCATTCAACTGTACCAAGCACATCGAGATTGATCTTCACTTCGTCCGGGAGCGAGTCGTCATTGGTGACCTTCGTGTTCTGCATGTTCCCACCTCTTCGCAATATGCAGACATCTTCACCAAGGGGCTGCCTACCTCAGTGTTCACGGAGTTCAGGTCCAATATGTCTCGGGATTGATAGATTGATTGTCAAGAGTACAGGGTACAATATATATATATATAGGCAAGGATCCGGAGGGTTTATAGAAACACCCAATCAACGGTGATCCTTGCCTTATCAATCTAACTTAACCCCTAAGGCACTAGCCGCATGGGCCTTAACACCAGGCCCATAACAGCCCTATCAGGCGCCTATGCTAACAGCAATCATAACTGTTTAGAAAATCCAAAAGTAGATTGCTATCGATGTGAAGATTTGGTGTGCTCTGATTTGGAACAGGAACGCTTAAAGCCGCAAGAAGCAATCTGTAACTCCTCAAAAACAAGTTGATTAGGTTTTAATATCCAAAATTGCCTTTTCTTTTAGTTTAAACATGTCTTGTTAATCTTAGCTTTTGCACGATAGTAGGATAACTAAGCTTTTCAGCTCAAAAGAAAATACCTTGCTCAAAAGGACACCGCACAGGATCTTCACCAAAATAATGTGCTAGAGAATCGGCACTTTTCCCCTGCAAGTAAAATAATATTCTTTAGCACAAAGCATGTGCTGCCTGCAAGCAGAAGGCATGCATAATGCATCAGGATAGTGATACTGTCGAGTCTTGACATACCGCAGTGCTGTAAAGCAAAGCTAATGACCTTCCTTCAGCTTGGGCATCAGCAAGGAATAATTTCAATTTCTGAAATAAAAAAGAAAGAAAGAAAAATCTTCAGAGCATTATAATCAATATGCTAATAGTGTGATGATGGCATCTTCATCTTTTCCCCATCAGTCTATTGTGCATACTAGAGATACAAATGAAAGAACAAGAGACATGACTAGAAACAGAATGAATGTGGAATGTGGGATCCCACGTGTTAGGCCTCATAAAGTGTCTTTGGTGAGCTTTTCTTCCACAACTAAGCCACAAGCTCTATCACTATCTACTCTAATAGCACCAGTTAAACTAAAATACTGGGAAACTAACCCTGTAAAATATCTCTGTCTCTGGGGGATCCTTTTCAGATGTTGCCAGTTCCTGCTCCACTTTTTCCAGTCCTTTAGTTATTGCTTGCATTTCTTCTGCTAACTCCTTTAGTTGTATCTGTTTTTACTCCAGCTGTCAGTAGAAGAACAAAACCACATGGATCTATCTAGCATTAGATCTAAACTACCTTTGAGGCAGGTTCTAAATTTGCAATATCCCTGCTGAAGTCAAGAACTTCAGGAAGCTTGTCCGAAAGAATCTGTTCAAACAAAGAACTTTGAGAAAGAGCAACAGAGTTCATCAACATAATGAACAATGCAAACATGCCTGCATGTATTGGTACAAAGATACAATTCGTGGGGAAACTCAATGCTAATACAATGGAAGTAAGGACACTAGTTCAAAGTCACACAGATTGATTGATGACAACCTTTTTCATGGAAAGGAGCTCCAGCTCACAGCAGGAGGTACTCATTGCAGGGGTGTTATTTTGCCAAAACGGTACGTTTAATCTTCTAATATGGTCACTACAACAAAGGAAGAAAGGGGAACCACAAACTGGGCATTGGAAGTCACAGATGTAAAGAAATAGAAAAAAGGAAAAAAATCCTGAACACCAATCAACTCTTCAGCGCACTAATGAATGAAGGAGCGCGTTATGCCGCGACCGGTCGGGCATTTTGTGAAGAGCGAGACTGTTCTTGAACCGCACCAGCGCACTCCCACCTCCGGCCTCCACCGCCGCCCCCGGCCAAAGGCTTCCTGCCGCCAGCCGCGCCCCTCACTGCCCACCCCCGCCGCTCCATCCCGCCCACCCCTACCCTAACCGGAAGAGACGAGCTCGAGCATCTCGCACCCGCCGCTGGCTCTGCCCATCTGGTTGTCTCCCGCCGCCTCGCTCGCTGCCCCTGAACTCGCCATCACTGCCGGTCTGGCCGCCTCCCGAGGCCCCTCCCCCTTCTAAGGCCACCGGGCATAGAGTCCCGAACGGAGGAAGAAGACAACGCGGCAGGTCGCGCGCTCGTGCTTCCGAGCGACGCGTCGCGTGAAGTTTGCGATGAATGAAGCGGATCAATGTCTACTAGAAGAACTCTAACTGTAATCGGAACACTAGATTTTGTAAACCTTCAATAATGACCTATCACCTATGTCATAACATGATGGCACTATGTCAGCGATATGCTTAGACATAACCTTGTTAGACCGGATGTCTAAGGCAGAGGAGGGGGAGGGAGGTAGTCACACCTTGCATAGATAATGCATCAGAGTCATCCTATTATTACGTGCCCGTATATCACTGAGCTTAAGAAGACTGTCCAATCTAAATCCAACAGCTGCACCTGAAAAATGGACACGTGTAAAAAACTAAAAAATTAGGTGAAAGAGTCAACATTCTGCTGTCAAATTTCATGAGGCTAAATCTTAAAAGTATGCCTTTTGCAAGTAAATTAGAATACATATATGGTTTTTGGCTGTTGCTGGTTATCCAGTTAGTTACTGCAAGCAACTAAAAAATACTGTCCAAAGGAAATAACACAAATATCAACTGGAAATTTTGTCTTGTGTAATATTTCCGGATTATTTTCCAAGTTGATTAAAGTATAGCAAAAAAGGTGAGCCTCGCAGAGAACATGAATGCAAGATATACGCTAGTCATAGAATTGCAGTGAAATTGGCCGTGCTATTGGAAACTGGAATATTGTTTGCAGTTGCAAAGTTTTGCTCCAACTCTTAATTTCCTTTAATCAATATTTTTGTATAAAAGCATAAGCCAACTATGTAATGAAATTAAATAAGAACCAACTGATAGCGTGAAACACTGAGCATTGTGTTCCTCAATGTTGTGTCATTTATTTGTAGGGTGAATACTGGTATTGCACTTGGTTCGCTGACTCACCCCTTGCAGTTCCTTGGTTTAATGCGTTCCCCAAAGAAAGAATCGTCTGCATCACTCGCTTAAGTTTCAAAGAGCTCCTAACCTGGTCATGCAACATTGTACATGAACATTCGTTACATGTCAGTGAAGTGTGGAGATTACTTGATTAAATGATTTACAGCATACCTCTTCAGCAACCGAATTGATGATATTCAAATTACTTTTTAGGTCCGCAACCTGAAAGAATATAAAGAATGATGCAGCAATAGTTTAATGTTTATATATTTATATACAAGAACAGTAATACAACCCCATGGGGGGAAGCATTTCACAAAGATGCAATGTACTTCTGACCTGTGTAACAAACGTTATCTTAAATGACAAAATTCTCAGTTTTGACTCCACCCTTGGTACTTTCATCATCTCCAAGAAAAACTACAAACACAAGAGAAAATCAGCAATGGAGTTATTGATTCAGGGATTAACTGCACATTTTAAGATGCATGGAATGGGTTAACAAATGAGGGCCATATATCCCAGAGGTACACTAGGTATACCGATTGTAGAAAATGGCCATCTCACCATACCAACTCACAAGAAACAGCCAAAGATAAGACATGAATATTTAAATTGTGTCCATCTTGCAATCTTCCTGCTTATGATCAGTGTAAACTAATCCTCAATTCTAAATAGTTGACACTTTCTTAGCCCTCGGTAGGATTTCTAGAACAACACTAATAACTATAACTATAACCATCATTTACCATCATCCACTTTGCAATTTGTTTGCCATGCTTGTTTTAGACAGAATTTTTTTTCTTCAATTTATGACCTTCTTGGTGTGTGTGATTTGATCCTAAGTGTTAGTATTTAGAAATGGAGGAAGTAGCTCGCCCCTCCATTAAGGTCTAATGTAAGGAACAAGCTCTTTCCTGTCCCTTAATGGTGGCATATGCACTTTTTCCCAATCATTTACCAAACATAATTCGTCGTCCAAGGAGAATAGAATATCACAGGGGAAAAAAAGAAGACCTGTTCACAGTTCCCTAGGTTCTCCTTTTTGCCTGTATAACCCTGAAAAAATTGAAAATTACCATGTCAATATAGATAGGAAGCTGATGGAAACAAATACTGCTGGTATACCAAAATACAATTCACGAGAAAACTAATAAAATTTCAAAGCGGAATAGAGCAGGAAGAAAAATGTACTTTGAGTAGTTCCATTTCTTCCTTAGTTGGACAGAACTTTATGAGGTAATCTACTTGATCACCATCAACTATGGAATCATCAAGCGCAAGCACTGAACCCTGAAAGAGAAAAAAAAATAACCATCCACGTAATCAATACAATCAACAAATATTGTCGGAAGGAACACCAAGAGACTTTATTTTCGGCAACAGATGTGATGGATTTATTAAGGTACCGGGAAAGATCCGTTCTGTCAAATAACTTATTCTTAACATGAGCTTGAGCTAATCTATTCTTTAACCTTCCAACAAGGCTGTGCATCAATTATGCTTGAATTCTACTTATCAAGATACTAATCCTAATAACCCTACAAAGATATTGCTATCTTAAGATAATGTCACTACAAAGTTACCATTAGATCAGGCAGTGGCATCTTAATGTTTCTCAGCATAATTTCACAATTCTTTGAGCGATGAAGGTCAATCTGCATAGGAGAAGTGCAACGTTAATTGTTTTATTTACACTTAAGTTATCATTTAACTACTTAGATGAGAATAGTTGCACAAATCGGAATGGATAGAAGTACCAGATGAACTTTTTCTTGCTTTGTTGCAACAGAAGGGTGTTGTCGTTGCCGTTTTGCCTCCATATTTGGCATCGTTACAGAGAAAAGACTTTCGAGCTCAGAAATATCAATCTCTGGAGTCCTAATAAAGATAAGCATGGATAAGTATATCCCCCCCCCCCCCCCCCCCCCCCCCCCCCCCCCCCAAAAAAAAAACTTTAAAGAATTCCATAAAAGAATGTTCTTATACCTAGATACTTCATCAGACTTCTGTGTTTCAGCCCACAAACTTCCCTGTATTGCTCTTGACACTTTCACCCAGTGCAATGGCTTCAGCGGGGTCCTTTTAGATGCCTGGTTGGCACGTAAACTTCTAGGACTTTTTGAGCGGGCTGTGCTACGATCCTTTGCACCAAATGAAAATGCTGGAGGTGGGGGAGGGTTAGAATTGGCAGCACTTCCCTTCGTAGGTAAAGAATGTGACGAAAGCTTATGATGGGGGCCTGGTGGAGGTGGAGGTGGTTGGATTGTTGGTGACTTCTGTGAAGCATTGTTGGCCACAGCTAGCTTAGGAGGAGGTAATGGGGGTGAAGGTGGTACTGATGGTGCAGAAGTAACACGGGATGACTGTGGTGGTGAAGGCGGAGGTGGATGAGGGGCTGCCACGCGATTTCTTTTACTTAAGGATGGAAAACTTTGTGAAGGGGGAGGTGGTGGAGGTGGAGCAGGAGGTGTTTGAGAAGAATGTGGTGGTGGAGGTGGAACAGGTGGTGTTCGAGGAGGTGGAGGTGGAGGTGGAGGTGGAGGTGGAACAGGTGGTGTTCGAGATGAAGGTGGTGGAGGATGTGGAACAGGTGGCGTTCGAGAAGGAGGTGGAGGTGGAACAGGCGGTGTTTGAGATGAAGGTGGTGGTGGAGGTGGAACAGGTGGTGTTCTAGATGGAGGAGGTGGTGGAGGTGGCACTGGCAGTGATCGAGGAGGTGGAGGAGGTGGAACTGGCAATGATCGAGGAGGTGGAGGAGGTGGAACAGGCGGTGTTTGCACCCGCGTAACACTGTCTGAAAATGTAGGTGTCAAAGACGGGGTGTCTGGATATTCCATCGTTGCACTGTGCTTGTTATCTAGAAACTACGGTTGAGACAATGAGACTTCAGGTTTATTAAGTAGTGGAGAAGGCGGAGGTGGTGATTGTGGCCGTGGAGAGGAAAATGGTGATTTTGCCAAAGCTGGGGGTAGGGGCGGGGGCGGTGGAGACCAAGCTCTCTTTTGTGGATCTGGAATTACAGATACAGCATATGGATTTGAGCTTGAAAATGGCGTTGATGGTGGTGGGGGTGGTGGATGTGGAGGCTGATGTGGTACAACTTTTTCTATAATGATTTTTACCTCTTCACCATGTGTCGGGTTCATAAACCCGGGGTCCCTCGGAAACTGGCTTCTGTGCCAAGGCTCGGCCCAAGAGTCTAAAAACAATAGGGAAAGGGGGCGGTCCAGCAACCAACCGGGAGGCCAGGCCCAAGAAGAGAAACGCCCGCTCTTTGGCTACTTCGGCCCACCTGTCCGATCGGAGCACTCGATTCGGGCTACAGCCGTCTCCGGGCGACCTCCGATCAGAAGGCTTGCCCCAAGCCCTACTTCCGACTCCGACCCCGCGTCCCTCCAACCGGGGCTCGTAGGAACCCTGTTCACCGCTCTTCTCCGATCGGTGCACTCAGAGCCGACTAGAGCCCTCCGATCGGGGATGCCCCGTTCGGTAGGAACCAGAAGACGTGCAGAGAAAGGCAAGGCAAGGCTCGCAAGTCAAAATCACTACACCAGGGACCATACCCTGCATGAAATAGTACTCTGCAGCCACCCTGACACAAATAGTATTGTAGGCGTCGACATCTCCCTCCACAGTTTTGTAGGGGCCGCTAAAACTCCCATACGGTAAGACCCTCCGCGTGTCTCTGGACAATCGATAGCGGTATGGGCACCAGGATTTACCGTACCGGGTAAACATAGCAGGACTCCTCACATGCCTCTAGGCATCGAACAATATTTACAGGTACCGACGTCCATCCTTCCTGAAGAAGATAGCATGACCTCCCGTGTGCGTCTGACATTCTATAGCGACATCAACAGTGTTGTGGACACCTACCATTATCCAATCCTCATCAGCGTGGGCAACAAGGCTTAAAAACATCCGTACCCTCTCACCTGTAAAGCCATCCCCTTCATCTATAAAAGGGGATGCGCTCCCTCCAGCAGACGGACGGATTCAAGTAGATCAGAGTTCCTTAGATCGATAGCTCACAACCACAGAACCGCGAGGTTCAGACCTCAAGTCCCCGCTTGAACACTTAGCTCATAGCGAAGTTCTTGTCACTCTCGGCCCTTTCGGTCGGAGCCGACTGGACCTCTTGTACACCCTCTCTTTCTCTCTCTTGTTTGTAACCCCACTGCAGACTTCGAGCACCCGGGCTCAGGAATAAAAGTCACCGACCGACCCCAACTGGACGTAGGGCACGTTGCCCGAACCAGTACAAATCCCATGTCATTGAGTGCTAGGCCATCTCCGATCGCAATGTACAACAAAACTACAAATATTCACTAGTTATCATATTATGCACCGACAGTTGGCGTCGTCCATGGGGAGGACGCTGTACGTTCAACACTTTTTTGGTCATCGGATGGCCCATTCTTCCGCCACCCCCGCCGTGGCGGGCTCGGGCGATACGATTCGCTTCGGCTCATTGGAATTCCCCGCACTCTTGCCTATCGGGATGTGGGTTCCACCCGTCTTCAAGCCATCCTAGGCCTTCCTCTTCGAAAGCCTGGACTTCGTCGCCGACCGACTCGGCGTACTCCACCTCCACGAGAAGACTCGCGACCCAGCACCCGTCGGGGAGACGTCCTCCATCGACTCCGAGACACGCGACTTCGACGGTGCGGCGTCTGAGCTTCATTCCGAGCAAACTCTCTGCTCAAACCCCGCTGTGAGTAATATACATGTTGTTATTCACTTACTGCGTTCTATCCTCCACCAAATACCCGGTGAAACCCCGTTATCCCCAACACAATCATCGTACGACTGGTTCCCCTACGGCCTCACGTCTTCCATGGACGCATATGCCCGAGGACTCCAAAAGGTGCTGGCGCCGCACCCTCTCACGTCTGAGTTCGTGGGGATAGCGAGCTATGCTCCCACCTGTTTCCTCGACATCATGGATGACGATGTCGGGAGTGACGGATCCAGCATCGGCGACGTGGCTTCTAGCCACTGTCGGTCCCGGGAGTACGCTGTGGCAGACGCTCTGGAATAGCTGCCTAGGGTAACGGAGTCCTTCCGGACCCATGCCCCGCTGAGCCCTCATGCAAAGACCCCTGAGCTAACACGTGAGCATGGGGAGGATCTACGATGATAGTGGCCGCATCAGCCACCGACTGCACCAGCGCGCTCAGCGCACAACACTACGCCCAATGCGCATAGACCGACGAATGGCGCTCGGGGTCGTGCCCGTTAGCCCCAGCACAACGCCCCAGTTTAGGGGACCAATCCCCCGCAGTTCGCTCGGGCCAGTCAGAACATTGCCGCCGCAGCAATGCTCCTGCGCGACCTGTCCGAGCCAAACGACCCTCACGAACGGGCGATCCACCAGAACCTCCGAGCACTGCTGGAGACCACCGCCGTTCAACAAGCGAAGTGCTCCGTATCGCAACATCGATTCGCGACCTCGCTCCCCGTCTAGGGAATAGGGACGCAGTAGATGGGGCACTACACCCTATCACTGCAACAACCACAGAGTGCGGCATAGGCAGCCGCAATGGCACCTCACCTCGGCCTGACGATCGCTCCGTGCTGACCGCCTGTCCACATGCAGCTCAGGCTAAACCGAGATACACACAGTGTCGACCGGAGTCCCAGCCCTGACAGCCCGGGACCACGGACCTTTGTCCAACACCTCCAGCAAGCGCTGTTCCCACCATGCTTCAACAAAGGCTGCGGCAAAGGTAAGGCCAAGCGCCAGGAGCAAGACGAGGGCCCCTCCATGCAGAGGGAAAAAAGAATAGAAAAGATCGCTGCCAACCGGCCAACTTCGCATCGGTCGCCGCGGCTGATCACGCGGGCATGCAGCCCCAGCAAGACCCTCCGGGCCACTTCCATGATCTCATGGAGAGCCCGTGCACCAACCACGACTACCCCATCAAACATCTCTACAAGGACTTCCAGCTCCTCAAGCGCTTGCAGAGGTAGGCTAGCAGGCCAAAGGAAGGAGAAGGCGAGGAAGCAGCAACCGAAGAAGTGGGCGCAGCGAGCAAGGATCTAGATGACTGAAGTGATCCGACCGGACACCTATCGACTGAAGGACAACAACAACGACGTTCTCTCCGAGCACATTGGAACAACTATGTTGTTCTTTCTTTTCCTAAGTTTCAATCTTACCTTTGTTTACTTAGCGAACGCTCCTATAAGAGCACCCCGACCTGAACACTTTTTGCCTTGGGGCGCTCGGGGGCTCCACTAGGGGGCTCAGCTACCCCTCTATTTTTGTTTTACCTTAAGTACTCTTTTACTTTTGTATGGAGAAACTCCTTCCTACCTGAACAAAAGGGCAGTTTGTTCCTTTGTTTTACCTTACGTAGCTTTGCTTTGAAACATTCTGAATGATCGCACCCCGCCTTTCCCTACGGTTACGACCGGTCGAGCCTCGCGGGCCACACTCTGGGCTCGCAAAGTTGCAGCCTACGGAACGAACGGGCAGGTACGAGAGAGAAAGAAACAAAAAAACAAAATTATGCTAAGGGAAAACTAAGGAGCGAAAGGGAACAAGCTTCCCCGAATGGAGCTACTCCATCACAAAAACAAAAACCAATTGTAGTAATTAAAACACACACAAATGTTTTACACAGGGGCTCCCCCACGAATTTAAACTTTCTACGTTTACTAACTACTTACATTCTGCAAGCTATGAAACCAGCCCGGCAGCATCTGCTGATGGCGCGACCGACGAAGACGCTGGCTGCTCACTCCCCGACAGCATGACGTTCGGCTCGATCGGGGCCGAGGCAACGTTCCCCTCTGAACTAGGCTCCATGCTATCTGCAGGCTCGGAGGCATCCTCCCCACACATGCTTCGGGCCATGTCTTCACAGCGAACATCCATCACCCACTCGGCGGAGACTTGCTCCGCCACCGACCGTGCGTGCGGCAGCAAGCTCTCCCTAATTGAATGTATGTCCTCCATGCTCAGGCCTTCAGCATACCCGTCGTAGATAGTGGCGAAGTCTAGATTCAGGTGGTACATCGCCACCGAGGTCAGCACCCCCGACGCTCTGTAAAATAGCCCGCTCCTGACAAGGTCCTTGACCGCATCTAGGACCTCCACCAGCTGGACAGCAGGTGCGCTAGTGCTTGGCACCGACCCGAAGACTTCCGAGACGATGAGCTAGGCAACGTTGTGGATCTAGTCAAGGTCTCCCTCAAGAGCACGTCGCTCTTCATGGGACTTGGTCAGCTCCTCCGCATTCTGGCTGAGGGTCGCCTTGGTTGTCTCCAGGTCCTGCTCTAGCATCTTCACCTTTCCGTCTAGCTCTGAAGGAGGGACGACAAGCTCCGGAATAGGCTGAAGAAAGAAACCAACACAACAAAAAAGAGAGAAAGGGGACGTACCAGCGTGAGAGTTCTCAAGGGCGGAGAATTCCTCTGCCTGTCGAGTCACCTACGCGCATAGATGGGTGTTCGCCTCCTCCATCCCCATCACCCGGCCTCGGAGCACGAGCACCTCCTGGTTCGCCTTCGACCGGGCCCTCTGCTTCGCCTCCAGGGCCTTCCTTACCAACTCTAGGGCAGCCTGCTCCGATGCCAGAGCACTCCACTCTGGCTCAAGGGTCGCCAAGGCCTCTTGAAGCACCGCCTCGGTGTTCGCCAGGGATGTCCACAACCCCACCTCAATCTCCACCTGACGAGCTTTCGTCACCTCGAGCCCTTGCTCGGTGGCAGTCGCCCGCTCCGCTGCACGCTGCCCCTCGGCCTGCGCCGCGGCCGCCTCAGCCGCCCGATCCTGAGACTCATGGCGAGCATACTCAACCCGACGCTCGAGCTCAGCCATCCGGGCATGTTCCGCCCGGAGGAAGTAGGACTTGCGGGACGACATCTTCCTTCTTTCCTACGAAAAACAAACACGCTAAAAGATAACCAATGAAAGATCCAAAGGGCGAGGACAAGTACCAAAAACTCACCTCTACGGTGAGCTGCAGGTCACCCTCAACCAACTGCCAGGCGAACTGAGCCTGCTTCCGGGCACTTTCAAGCTTCACGGATAGCTTGGTCAGCTCGGACACCGTGGCATGCCCTTGCCCCCCAAAAATGTCCCAGAGCTGACGTTCTCGGGAGTCTCGGAGGATGAACCGCACCTTCGATGGGTACTCAGGGTAGGGCCACTCTAGGCCACCCTCCAGCGAACCACCAGAAGGCCTAGCCTCCAACTGGACCACCGCCAGCTCCCGCGGCGACACCACCAGCTCCAGCGGTAACACCGGCGGCTCTGCCGCGACGTCCGCCTCGTCGTCAGATGGTATCTCCACCACCTCATCTGCGTGGAACACCGCCAAGCGTCCCAACTCCGTCCCAGCCGCCCTTCTCTCCGGCGCCTTCAGCTCTGACGGCAAGGGTAAGCCGTGCGGTCCTCCACCCGACGAGATAGGAAGCTCACCCTCCCTCGTCTCGTCCACCGCGACCGGTGGAGGAGGGGCCATGAGAGTTACCCCCACCATCGGCACCGGGATTGCCACCAACGCCGACGCCGCCACTGCCGCCTTATCAGCAGCCGCCCTAGAGGGCACCACCCCTAGGAGGGAACGCTGCAGGGTAGGCCTCCAAGTCTCCTGCATGGGGGGTCGGAGTGACGCTCAACCCCAGCATCCCTCGACCGCTAACGGAAAATACAAGTGAGACACACTCCAAAAAGACTCCACCGGCAAAAAGTCAAAGAGCAACAAAGGGAAACATACCGGAAGGTGAGCGGCATGACTCTAAAAGCAGGGCTCGATGTCGACAGACCTGCAGCACAAGGACCGCTCCTAGACTGCGACCCGCGTCCCCTCAATTCAGACAGGGGCGGAGTCGTCCTGACCAGCTCCTGCCCGGCCTACGGGTCACTACGACCTCTGGCTCGGGACTCTCTGACCGGAGCAACGGGTGGAGCGTCCTCTGACTGCAAGTCGCACGCTGCCCGGGCGCCAGTCTATTCCTTAGACCGCCCGAACTGCTAGACCTCGCTCACGGCAGGCAGGGCCTCCTCCGGCTGCGAGCCAAGCATTGGCATCGGTCCTATCGGTGCACAAGTACCAGTTCGCTCCTCAGACCACCCGGCTCGCTCAGCCACGTCCGCCACGGGCGATGACAGAACCAACGATGCCACCAAGGGGCACGGTGACTGCGTCTGCTTCGCCGCCCACTCACCGACGACGTCCGCACTCGCTGCGCGCTTCCTCGACGTAGGAACCTCCGCACGGCCTCCTGCTCCTCACCAGCGGACGCCGCCATGGGGTCACGGTGCTCCGCTAAGGTCACGGCAATCTCCTGACTCTCCTCCTCATCGGAGAAGACCATGTCATCCAAGTCCATTGGATCATCTGACGTGAGTTCCAACTCGACGTCACTCCTATGTTCCCCGGCCTTCATGCGCCAGGCGACCTCCTTCTTCTGTTCCTTTTGCTGAACCTCCCTGGTTTTCTTCTTCTTCCAGGCATCTACCGCCTCTTTCTGGGTGGCCTAATGGGCCCTGCCCTCCGGTCCCTTAGGAAGGTGTGGCCGGGACTTGTACCTTTCGAGCCCCTATGAAACGGATGGCACGGGATCAGGAAACAGGAAAAACAGAGGAAGAAACACGAACAAAATAAAGGATCATACCAGGTTAGACACGACCGAGGTGTTAAACGGTATGGGTTTCCCCACAACTGTATCCCTGGGCTTCAGCTACAGCACCCGGCCAAGGCGACTCCACAACTCGTCATCCGACAGGTCCTCCAGCGACACATGGTCTAGGTCCGACCGACCACCGTACATCCACATTGGCCGCGACCGCTCCGCCAATGGCGCAACCGGCGGCAGAAGAGGGTGTGGAACACCCACACCCCATCAAGGCCAAGCTACACAAGCTTCCATAGCTCCTCCTCGATGACCTCCACCTTGTGCCTCTCTGAGCGGGCACAACCCCATGACCAGCTTTTCTGCTTCGCCGGCCTCCCACCGGTGAACGCCAGAAATGGCGCCTCCACCGGATTCTGGATATAAAACCACTCCCCATGCCATCCCCGGTTGGAGTCACATGGGGAGTATGTGGGATACACACCTCCCGCGCTCGGCTTCCTCTGTAGGGCAAACCCTCCCACCAGTGCGGTTTCAGCCGAATTCCCCATAGTCATAGCCCTCCCGGAGAAGAAGAGTCGGAAGAGATCCACGTGCGGCTTCATCCTAAGAAAAGCCTCGTAGACGGTGATGAAACCAACAATGTGCAGCACCCTCATCAAATTGAGGTGCTGCAGCTCTAGACCCACTTGTTGAGGAGCCCGCGCAGGAACCAGTGCGCGAGGTACCCTAATCCGTGCTCATGGAAGGTAAGGAAAGAAACCACCTCGTTCGGACGAGGTTGTAGAAACCCCTCCTTCCCAGGGACCCTCCAGTGCGCCACCTCCTGTGGTGGCAGAAACCCCTTCCTAACGAATGCCTCCAGCACCGATGCCCTCACGGTGGACGACCTCTAGTCTGACATTTTGGTGAGTTCCTCTCTTCTCCCTCGCTCTCTCCCCTTCCTTCCCTAGAAACCTCCGTGGCTCTCAGGAATGCCCACGGCAAAAGAGGAAGAGAGAAGGCGGTGGCAAATGAAGAACAGGCAAAAGTGCGGAACAAAAACCCTCTCCCTTCTCATACTTAAGGAAAAGGGAACAACGGTTAGGAATGGATGCGCCGATCGGGGAAGTCAGAACGATGGGGTGAGATTTTCTCTCTTTTCCATTTAATGCAGATAAGACGTACCCTGACCGATGGGACATGCTCTGCCCGATGGAACGGCTCCTGATCAGAAGGGACGTGGCCTAGCCATGGCCTACCACTACCGCATGATCAACCACTACCACACGATGGGCACAGGAACGAAAGTGCCACTGCACGCAGATGGCTCACCGCTTCCCCAGGCCAGACCTAAAAGAACCTAAATGACAGGTAAGGATAGACACCAAATGACAGGTAAGGAAGCGAAGGGGCGCCCCATGTAGGCCATGTCGACTCTGTCACGAACGATGAGCATGGGTCTTGGTCGGACATTTCCGACTGAAGCTCTCTGAACCCTATCACTCAGGTCATCAAGGTTCCGGTCGGACATTTCCGACCAAAGCTTTCCAAAACCCCATCACTCAGGCCATCAAGGTGAGCACGTGTTCATTAAATACAAAAACTGTTCACACAAGGACTCACCCACGATTAACAAGCATAGGTCCCGGTCAGACATTTCTGACTGAGGCTCTGCGAGCCCTGTCACTCTAGTCGTCAAGGTAAATACTATCAAACCCCCTCTATTTCATTATAATCATTTCATACATCCATACGCGCATTTCATTCCATACGCCCATACCTCCTAGACGATTTGGGCCATGAATCACCCGAGGGCTTAGGAACTAAGCATCGCACATGCAACGAAATGCACTAGAACGCTCCGTGTTGCGTCATGAAGCAGCCGTTGCCTCATTCGACATGAGCAAACAATAGAACTAGGGGAGAAAACCGTAGATGAGCACCATGCGGCCTTTGCCCGGTCTGGCAAACCAAGTCATCTCAACCTTCTCATTCGATCATGAACCTCTCGCCAAGCCCACAGAATCTCCATTGAGGGGAGGCCATTAGGCCACCTGGGTCGGTCTCCGGAACGACCTAGGCATCTACCGGGTTACAGGTAAAGGAGTAGTGGAATGTCACAAGAGGGCTATGCCGACCCCGTCACGAACGACAGACCCGGATTCCACTCGATCACACCCGTTAGCGAGCTCACCGAGCTAGTCTTCGAGCCCGAGCGATTGGGACAAGTGATGAAACTCAACCCCTCTAGTTGTGAGGAACTGGATGGGGTAACGCAAAATAACTCACATCGACCCCCATGAAGGCCCAACAAGGCTCGGGGGCTCAAATGCCAAAAACCTTGGGACCGCGACTCCGAACTCGCATCGATAGGATCTATGACATCCGGCTACGGCTTGGGACCATGACTCCGAACTCGCGTCGACAGGATCTACGACATCCAGCTACGGCTTGGGACCGTGACTCCGAACTCGCGTAACAGCTACGCTTCTGACTGTACTACAAAAAATTCTGGGGACCGCAACTCCGAACTCGCGTAACAGCTTCACTTCCGACTGTGCTACATAAAAAATCTAGGGACCGCGACTCTGAACTCACGTAACAGCTTCACTTTCAACTACACTCCAAAAAAACCCTGGCCAGGGACCACAACTCCAAACTCGCGTGAAAACTAACTAAACTAACTACCTCGGCTGCCCAGGCCGCACCGACACCAGGGACCATGACTCCGAACTCGTGTGAAAACTAACTAAACTAACTACCTCAGGCTGCACCAAGACCAAGGAACCATGCCGCGCACCCACGCCAGGATCAGTGAGCTCTCACATCCAAAACTAACTTCCTCACCCGATCCATGGCGTGCATCGGCATCGGGGTCAGTAAGTTCTGTTTCAATCCAATCTTCGCGCCCAAAAACGCATCAGTTGCACAAATGTCACCTTGGTTGACAAAATTCCGTCTCAGACTAAAAACACGCACACACGCCCGCTAAAACAAAACCCCCCAGACGGTTCCGCCCAAACCACCTAGGGGCTCAGGGGCTACACCCGCGGGTGCGCTCGCGCGCACCCATCAACAAGACAAAAATCCCCCAAATGATTCTACCCGAATCACCTAGGGGCTCGGGGGCTCCTGTCGGGTTCATAAACCCAGGGTCCCTCGGAGACCGGCTTCTGCACCAAGGCTCGGCCCAAGAGTCTAAAAACAACAGGGAAAGGGGGCGGTCCAGCAACCAACCGGGAGGCCAGGCCCAAGAAGAGCAACGCCCGCTCTTTGACTGCTTTGGCCCACCTATCCGACCGGAGCGCTCGATTCGGGCTACATCCATCTTCGGGCGACCTCCGATCGAAAGGCTTGCCCCAAGCCCTACTTTCGACTCCGACCCCGCGTCCCTCCGACCGGGGCTCATAGGAACCCTGCTCACCGCTCTTCTCCGATCAGCGCACTCAGAGCCGACTAGAGCCCTCCGACCAGGGATGCCCCGTTCGGTAGGAACCAGAAGACGTGCGGAGAAAGGCAAGGCAAGGCAAGGCTCGCAAGTCAAAATCACTGCAACAGGGACCATACCCAGCATGAAATAGTACTCTACAGCCACCTTGACACAAACAGTATTGTAGGCGCCGACATCTCCCTCCACAGTTTTGTAGGGGCCGCTAAAACTCCCATACGGTAAGACCCTCCGCGTGTCTCTGGACAATCGATAGCGGTATGGGCACCATGATTTACTGTACCGGGTAAACATAGTAGGACTCCTCACATGCCTCTAGGCATCGAACAGTATTTACAGGTACCGACGTTCATCCTTCCTAAAGAAGATAGCACGACCTCCCATGTGCGTCTAACATTCTACAGCGACATCAACAGTGTTGTGGACACCTACCATTATCCAATCCTCATCACCGTGGGCAACAAGGCTTAAAAACATCCATACCCTCTCACCTGTAAAGCCATCCCCTTCATCTATAAAAGGGGATGCGCTCCCTCCAGCAGACGGACGAATTCAAGTAGATCAGAGTTCCTTAGATTGATAGCTCACAACCACAGAACCATGAGGTTCAGACCTCAAGCCCCCGCTTGAACACTTAGCTCATAGCGAAGTTCCTGTCACTCTCGACCCTTCCGGTCAGAGCCGACCGGACCTCTTGTACACCCCCTCTTTCTCTCTCTTATTTGTAACCCCACTGCAGACTTCGAGCACCCGGGCTCGGGAATAAAAGTCACCGACTGACCCCGACTGGACGTAGGGCACGTTGCCCGAACCAGTATAAATCCCGTGTCATTGAGTGCTAGGTCACCTTCGATCGCAACGTACAGCAAAACTATAAATATTCACTAGTTGGTCACATTCTGCACCGACACATGGTGTTGCCTGCTGACTTAGCCCTTGAGCACTCTTTATTTTCGGATAATATTTAGTTGAGTATACCACTTATTTACACAAGGTTTTGAGCTACATATATAATTTGGTTGTTACCGATACTTGATGATCTCTTGAGTCCTGATGATCAATAGAATATCTATTCTATACTACCTTCTTATCTACCAAAGATATATATACCAGTGGACCAGTGTTATATAGGAAATTCGCCTCCATAGGCCTTTCTTTTGGCAAGGGCTACACTTCCTTTAGGACACAAATTTTGTTTCTGTGATTATTTTTAATTCAGTTTGTAACTTTTTATAGGTCATATTGCTGGATTCTGTGCATTATGTGCTCTTCAGCACCATGTTCAGTTTGCTCTGCGGTCCTCTGGGAAAATTCTGACACCACGGCTATTTGTCAACAACTTAAAATGTATACTTTCATGTGCTATAACATAATTCTGCAGTTCCTGTTCTTTTAAATTTTAAAATATGAAAATCTACCTACATTCATTCAAACATAGATGGGTGATTTTGTTATTTGGGACTCAATACACACTTGCCGAATTTAACACCCAATTTGCATGACTTTCAAAAATTGACCCGACACGCGAATTGTTTCAGTTTGGGTGTTTTCCTCCCTTTTTCTCAGTTTTCATCCTTTCCCTTTTTGCTTTCCATTCCTGGCCATGCATTCTTTCCCCCTCGTTCGTTCTATCTCTCTTGCATCCGGTCTCTTGAACAGAAGTGTCGCTGCAGCAGTGCAGCCGCTAGCATTCGTGACTAGGAGGGCCATCGGCCGATGTGAGCAGCCGGAACGTCATGTATAAATGGCATGATCCCATTCCTAGCGCTAGTGGCACGCGCACTTGCCTAACTCTAACGGCGCCTGCAACATAGAGACATGAGTAGAGTCAAGTTGAAGGCTGCAGCGTAAGGGAGCTTTGGCGGTGGTCTACTCGGTGCTGGTGGCTGCGGAAGAGCCTCCGAGCCTAGTTGCCGTCAGGGAGCTTCGATAGCGGCAGTGGCCAAGAGGAGCAGGAATGGCATCGAGAGAGACGGGCGAGAGTGAGCGGCTTGTGGGTAAGGCAGGGGCAGACTCAGAATTGATGTTGGCTAGAAAATGAGAAGGAGAAGAAAAGATGAAAATAGAGAAGCACTTGAACTGAAACAATTCACATGCTGGGTGTCAATTTCTGAAAGGCATGCGAATATGGTATCAAATTCATGAGGCGCACGTTGAGTCCTAAATAACGAAATCTCTGAATGAGCTAATCGTTATAGTGCAATCCTTAACTGCAAGGCATGCATTTCTCGTAATTTCCGTTACTATAGGCAGGAAGATGCACATGAGCTAATGGTTAGCTTGCTTGAGTCAATGCACAAATGCTGCTTACCATCTGGTATAGCAAGTGAGCCACCAAGCGCTTATGAGAAGAGTCTAGTTCACAGAATATTTGGCGGCCGCTTAAAAAGTCAGGTATTGTTAATTGCATAATTACATTCGTACGAGTGATATAAAAGGAAGCTATATTCGCCATAAATACTATCATAAATACTAATCAATGTTTATATACACATTGCAGGTGAGATGTACAAGGTGCTCGCACTATTCAAACACATTTGATCCTTTCCTAGATCTCAGTGTCGAAATTGGCAATGTCGCCACATTGATGAAAACACTTAACAATTTTACCGAGGAGGAGCTATTAGATGGTGGGGAAAAGCACTACAACTGCCTGTAGAGTAAGGAGAAAGTTGTGGCAAAGAAAAGGTTCCTTATTGATAAGGCTCCTTTCGTGTTGGCAATTCATTTGAAACGCTTTAGTCCTTTCAACCCTCTTCAAAAGATTGACAAAAGGTTGATTTTCGAACAATTGAAGCCATTTGTCAGCAATTCAGAAGTGAGTTATTACTTTTCTAGAAGTACATGTGTAGTAGCTTTTCATAGTATAGTTTTATATTTGTGTTAGTTTGTTTATGTATTGCCCACACCCATTGTTTTTTTTGTGTGTAGGGTATGGATTTGAAATATAATCTCTATGGTGTTTTGGTTCATGCTGGTCGTAATACACAATCAGGTCACTATCATTATTTCATTCGGACGTCTAGTGGGTTGTGGCACAATCTTGATGATAACCAGGTTGCAATTCCAATCCTTCTATAGATTTATCCTATTTGACTTGGTGTTGATCCATGCTGTGGGTTTTTTATTCTAACCAGTGGCACCTCATGCATTTTTGTTCTTTCTCTTCCCTAAAATCTCATCTTTATTCATCTTCTGCATACCTCCGTCAAAAATATTTTGTCCTGTCAGTTAAATAAAAGGTCAAAATGCGTCTCATGGAATTTATATGCTTCGGTGGTCCCTACTCACTAGAACTTGCCTCAGTATAATTTCTATTGTCGATATAGTAGTTAGTAGTTCCATGTTGTGCTTGTGCCAATGATTTTGCATCATTGCTTAATGTAATGTACCTCTTGTTTTTGTCGTACACATGTCAGAGACCTCGTTTTGTATCACTGTTTTGTACAAGGGCCTGCTTTTTGAAGTGGTTTGGGTTGTGGGTGGCTTTGAAAGGGGTGTTTGTATGGCCAAAAGAGGGAAATGAGATTTTTGCTCTGTTTGGTACTGTGGTTGCTCCCAATGATTATTATTGGTGTGATTAAGTTATTGCAGTACCTTATGTGCATCAGGGGCATGCTTTATTTGAATTATGCTCTTTGCTCCTTTTGTTGATTATTTGTGGATACTTCCAGGATTGCCAAGTCCGTGAGCAAGATGTACTAAAGCAGAAAGCATACATACTATTTTATGTGCGTGAAAGAGTGAGGAGCTCTGTAATTCATAAAGATAATGGTGCTTCCAGTTTGTTAGAAAAGGAAATGTTTTCTGAGAAGATGGCATGTATGAATGGTATAATTCGAAATGCTTTAGTGGAGAAAACATTGGATTTCTCCCTAATTACCAAAGTAGATACAAAGTTGCAGATGCAGAACCCAGACAAGGGTCAGCCCAGTCATATTAGTGCAGTTTCTCAAGACCAGTGTTCAAATGAACATAGCAACATTGAAGATGTTAAAGCTTCAACGTCTCAAAACAATGCACCTGTACAGAAAGTCCCATGCACACTCCCAGATGGTGCTGATGCCTTGTCCACCAAAGAAGAGCAAATAACATAGTGTGTTTAGGGGGAGATAATTTCTCCAGGACAACCTGAGGTTTGTATTCCTGATATGAAGACACAGAAGCTGAATCCAGATAATGATCAGCCCAGCAATATGAACACCACCATCTCATAGGACCAGTGTTCAAATGAACATGGAAGCACTGAGGTTACTAAAGATTTAACATCCCAAAACAACGAGCTAGTACAGAAAGCCAGATGCATAGATCCAGATGGTACTACTACATTGTACTCCAAACCAGAGCAAATAACACCAGCTAATCAAATGAAGGGCGGGCCTAGTGCAAGCGGTAGAGTCTTACCGTCTGTGACCGGAAGGTCCCGGGTTCGAGTCGTGGTCTCCTCGCATTGCATAGGCGAGGGTAAGGCTTGCCACTAACACCCTTCCCCAGACCCCGCACAGAGTGGGAGCTCTCTGCACTGGGTACGCCCCTTTTTTAATCAAATGGAGAGAACATTGTATTCTCTATGATGCAAGCTCTGATCAGAAAGCATATGAGAAGCCATTGCAGGACGTGCCACTAGAATCTGATGGTGCACTCGTTAATTCAGGCAAAGACATCCTTAATTCTGCTTTGCACTTATGCAATGGTGTTGATGGATTATTGGGGGCAAACGAGCAGGCTAATGAACCTCGAACATATGCATTTTGCAAACCCACTCCTGATAGTGATGCAACAACTATTGCACAAGCCATCCCAACTGAGGTAACCTTGTGATGTTTCCGTTGTTGCTTCTTGATCCTTTCCATACATTTTAGGTTTTCATTACTTTATATTTATTCTAGCTCTTGCAAATATGGTAAGGTTACTGATGTTTCTAATGGAACAATGTCCGGCAACAAAGATTCAAGTAGTAATGATGAAGCTAAAGGACTAGTTGTGAAGGAGCTTTCTGTGAAAAACATTGATGATAAAGTAAAAGCAGAGGAGCAGGTAATTGTTACACGCCCTGCCATTACATATTTTCCTTGCAATGCTATGGACCAATATTCCATGCATGCACATGTAAGTCAACCTGCTGAAGACAATGTTTCCTCCTTTTATCTCTTGCTGCTGCAGACTACTATGGGGAACAATACACTAGGGGATGGGCTGGCTATGGTGAACGAAGTCTCTGTTATGGAAATGGACCACACAACAGATGCAGTTGGCCAGGTATTGAGCCATTGGCTTTGTCCCTTCTATTTTGGGTTGTTTATATGGAGCAGGGTGCATGCCGTCGCCCATCTAGCAAGTGGTGTGTCATGCATTCATTGATGTTCTATTCATGGTAAAAAAGAGAGTTTATCATTGATATATCTATGTGCTTATTTTATTAAATAAATTTGACAAACTTCCTTGCAGAATAACTCACTGGACACTGGACATGTTAACCTTGAGAAGAAAATTTGTTCTGAAGACGCTACACATGTGGCCAGCTTCGAAGATTGTGTGCAGGTGATGTGCTCTGAAAACTCTGTGCAGGTGGTAGGCAAGATCCATGTCATGGCAGTCTACATAAAAACATGAAAATCAAGTCAAAGAAGCATGTGAAA
Organism: Miscanthus floridulus; assembly: GCF_019320115.1. Lineage (NCBI taxonomy): Eukaryota > Viridiplantae > Streptophyta > Magnoliopsida > Poales > Poaceae > Miscanthus > Miscanthus floridulus. The sequence continues at coordinate 127,256,797 of NC_089586.1, forward strand.
CATCCAGTTGTCAACTTGTGTTTTGGGTCCAAACAACTGTTGTTGGCGTCCCTGAAACCGCGTAAGAAAAGGAAACACAAATCTTCTGTGGATACTGAAGGTATTGCTGATGATCAACATACTCAACATCAGAAATTGTTCTTACTAGTGGTATATCGCATAAATCCCATAGACGGAAACGCTGTCGTAACAGTGCACGCTCTGAAGATTCTGTTCAGATCTATGGCAAGAAACAAAACCTTGGACACTCCTGTGCTGTTGAACTTACCATGGACAAGAAGGGCAGCGAGGATGCAACACTTGCTGGTGCTGAAATAGCAAGCTTATGCCCCAGATCTATGTCAAATCCTGATTCAGGAAAATGTGGGGGTAGAGATGAGAAAGGCTCCTGGCATTTTAATCTCCTCACAAGGGGTTTAAGATGTTAGTTTGTAACACTTCCCTGACTCCATGCATATGAGCAGCCTCACAGAAATGTACTAAATTTATTCAACAATATATCTTATCATTTCCAGTTCCACGGTGGGATGATGACGACATGGCAAATAACATGGCAACAGAGCTGCAATGTTCCAATTCCACCCGCATTGGTTATGTTTTAGATAAATGGTAAGTTGAATAAATTCAGTACCTGGTGCTAATAAGTCTTATGATTCATTTCATCTTGATGGTCATGCATGACAGCATGAGTTCTCTTGCCTCTTGCTAACATTCATGGTACTGGCTCTGGATGCTTTTATCTCAACCATCGACTGTGGAGCAGAGGCTGGCTCCTTGCTCTAAATTCAGTATAGGTTTAAAAATCTTACAGAATATGCTGATGTAGCATTGTTCTGCCTTTCAAAGTGGCTTTTGCCGTGTTTGGCCGGGGCTCCGCCCGCGGTGCTCCGTCACGGGAGCTGGAGCGGCGAAGCCACAAATCCGGGCTCCTCCTCTGTACGTGCAAAAGGGCTTCGGCTCCTCTGGCGGACGAGCAGAAGTGGCTCCTCCGGCCAGCGCGTTTGGTGCGGCTCCTCTGCCGAAGCTGCCGTAGAGCCAGAGCCGGAGCCCGGCCAAACACGGCCTTAGTCGTTGAAGACGAATGATGATAGACTTTGTTAAAAAAACCCGAATGATGATAGACCACGTATTTTCTTGGGTATTTATTATATGTTTCCCAGTAATGGTTCTGTCGTTGTTTGATGTTCAAATGTTTTGAGATTACGACTTCTGAGTTTCTGGTTTTTGAATTGTACAACTTTTTTTGTTGAGACACTCATGTCATCTCATTCCTAGGGATGAGGAGTATGACCGCGGAAAGAGGAAGAAGGTGAGGAAATCCATGCGAGGCTTCAGTGGGCCGAACCCTTTCCAAGAGGTGGAAAACATCAGATCCCGGCAGCGGAGAAGATTACAAGCTGACCAGGCCAGGTCTTTTTTTTTGAAACGAATCAGGCAGGAGAGCTGCCGATTATATTAAAAAGAAGAATAACCCAGACTGGGCAGTACAACAGAGCTACGAAAACAACAACTAACGACAACAACAACAAAACTCAACAAAAAGCAACTAGCTCAACTATCGACAATGGCCGGTTGGATTGAGACCTCAACACGCGCCGTGCAACATCGCCAAACCAAACTGGCTGCCACGATGCAACAGCAACAAAGGATGACACGCGACATGAAGACACACCATTGTCACCGCCTGCGCCGTCGTTACCGACGATGTACCACATCGAGTCAGCCGCTGCCATGCAATGCTAACCGCCATGATCCGCTGCAAGCCATGTAGCCGTCATGCCATCGTCTCCGCTTGCGCCGTCTGTCGACGCTGTCCCACACCGTACTAACCCTTGCCATGCAAGGCTAGCCACTGCGGTCCGCTGCAAGCCGCCAAGACGAAAGCACGAGCAACTACCTCTGGTCGTCGCCCAGCCGACCGCCACCCCCAAGATTTGCCCTCATTGTAGCATTTAGCAACCAAGCCGCTTCATCAAGATGGCAGAACAGTCAAGCAGGGCCTCTAGCTGCCATCAGACATCACACAGATCATCAGACATTGCACATCTACTGGCCCAACTCCCGCGCCGGCCTCCTCGCCAACTTCGCGGACACTCATGGCACCCGGTCCCGAAACCGTCGTCCAACAACGCCCACATAGAAGCCAAGCCCCGAATCACTGCGTGAATGCCCTCTGCCGCCTTCCGCCATAGCTAACACTTGCACCTCGAATCCATGACTTGGCCACCACCGGCTTCTTCCAGCACAACATCTCCGCCGTCGCCAGCTGTCCACCGCTTCCGCCTCCTCGCCGCTTCCGTGCGGCACTCGCCATCCGCGAGCCTCCATGCCGTGCACGCTGTCTGCTACTGCCACCCGCGCCGGCCTCCACGCAACCATCGGTGTCACCCACACCGTCTCCGCCATGTCGCCCATGGTCTCCCGCCGCTGCCGCGCCGACGATGACCTCCCGCCGCGCATCGCCACCACCGACGATCTCCAGCGGAGCTTATCCGGCCCAAGGACCGCCGGATCCGTCCTTGGAGGCAGAGGATCTGCAGCCTCCATCCCGACCTGGCACCACCAGCCGCACCACCATGGCACCGCGGGCGTGCCATCGCCAGGCCGCCGCCAGCCAGCGCCGCTGGAGCACACCCAACCAAGCCTCGGCCGGCCACGCCACCACGGCGTCGCCAAGGTCTGGACACCAGCCTCTCAGGATATGACCAAAGAAGCGGATCGTTGTTGTATCCATCATTTTTGCAATGAGGTTTCCTCTTTCTTTGTTTCTTCTATTTTCTTGTGTGTGCCATCGAAGAGCTTAGGCAGATCAATGGACGTTGATTATTTCCTGCCTTTTGTAGTGGAGAAACGCAGTGAAAACTTGTTTGTTATGTTCCGGTTCCTCTAATCATCTATAGTATATGCTACCGAGAGCTTTTTCGCTCTTGTGTTGATACATTCGCATCGATTTGGCCCGCAGGCAAACAGCTATATATAGCATTCAGATACAAGGCAAATGAATTGGAAAATTTTAAAACAGTATACATTTGGATGGGCGAGGTTAGTTGAACTTTTTATTAAACCACTGCTGGGTGTATCCTTACATATGTTGAAGCCTTGAAGTGATGGGGGACGTGCTGTGCAGTTGAAAATGGTCACATTTTGAGTGACAATTACACAACGCAACGACCAGCAAGATCCGGTTGAGATGAGCACTCCCGCCAAGCGGGATCGATTGGACTCCCAGAGGGGAGGGACGACCAATTTAAGGTGGCTCACGCGTTCCCTCTGACCGTTGGAGCGAGAGCGCGCGCACCCAACCACCACCACTCCTGCTTGGTCTGGGGCCTCCGTCCCCGCCATCATTCCCTCCCTGATCCCATCCTCTGACTCGCACCTTCACTCCAGACTCCAGTCTGGCTTTTGCAGCGTTGAACTGTGCTATTTAGATTTTAGACAAGGGGAGAGAGAAAATTTTATACAGTCTACCCGTTTTACAGCATATAGTGTATGCCAAACCGGCAATTCGAACCCCTGAACGCCATCGTCCAGCACGCATGCACGGCGACGCCGGTCCCTCAGACAGTCAGACCACACTGTCGGAGCCAACGGGATCAGGAATTCGAAGGACCCCGGCGGCGAGCCGGCGACATCGGTTGGTAGGGGGATTATTTACATATATTATCATCATTATGATGTGAGTGATATAAAAAGCATCATGTTAGTGACTCGTGTATCAGTGAAACAGTATAAGATGTCATTCGTAATAATAGTAAATATGTAAATGCCCCGTGGTAGCGCCGTAAATAAATACCGATGCTCCCACAGTCCCACTGCTCTAGTCTACGCGCGCAATTATACGGAGAACCTACCATCCATCGCCCCATTTACACGACCGCAAATGCCTCTCCGACTGTTCGAATTCCACGCGCGAATAATCCCCCCCTCCCCCCATTCCCCATGATTGCCGCCCTCTATAAACACACACCCGCCGCACGCCTCGATCCATTCCATTCCCGAACGCATCGAATCCTCCACAGATAGATCCTGATCGACGTTGAGCCGCCTCAGCTGCTGCTCGAGCAAGCCACTCCATACCCGATGGCAGCGGATGGGATCACCACGGCGCCGGAGCCGGTGCCACCGCGCCAGTCGGCCTCGTCGCCTCCCACCGTCGGGACGCTCCTCACCAGGGCCTCCGCGGCCGGCGATCGCCACCGTGGGTGCTCCTCGCCGCGGTCTCTGCTGTCGCGCATCCTCCACAGGGGCCGCGGCGGCGGCGGGTTTGGATGCCGGCTCCGCCTCCTCCCGCGCTACTGCGCCAGCGCCAGCGCCGCGGCGGCCAAGGAGGACGCCGTCGCCGTCACCACCGCTGGAACCGCCGAAGCAGCAAAGCATGAGGAGGAGGACAAGCCGGCGGAAGTGGCCGCGCCCACGGCGGTGGTGCCAGCCCAGCCGGCGCGTCGCGAGCCCGGGTCCCCTCGGAGTTCTCTTGGTACGTGCGCGCGCGTGGGCGCCTGTGTCCACGGTGTACCCCCGTGCATTGCATGGCCAAGTGGTGACGATGACGACGCTTGTGTGTGTATGTATGGCGTGCAGGGAAGGACGCGCTGCCGGCGAGCCTGGGCCTGGGCGCCAGCCTGGTGCTACTGCTGTCCAAGAGCGCGGCGGAGCTGGGCAGGATGGCGGAGCTGCGCGCCCAGATGGAGCGCCTGCTCCTCGACGCCAGGGCGGACGTGCGGAGCTGCAACGGCCGACCCAGCGCCTCCGTTGACCGCACCACCGACTGCGCCAGCGTCGTCAAGGGCCCCGTCGCCCGCTCTGGAGGCGATGGTTCGCGCGCGGGCACGGCCGCCCCGGCGAGCCGTCGGGCGAGCGAAGACGGTGGGCGCCGTGACATGGACCGGATGAAAGCTGAGCTTGAGGCGGAGCTGTCGCTCTTGCAGTTGCAGCGAGCTTCGGACGTCGAGGACGACAGTCCTCGTCTCCGACGGCGTGATGATCAGCTCGAGGTTGGTAGCGCGCGGTTAAAAGTTAAAACTGTGCTTCGATCGCTCATGACCTTGTGCTCTGTTCTGATTGAGTGACTGATGATCCTCGCAGCTGCAGGAGGCCCCGAAGAGCAGCGCCTCCTCGGGGAGCCGCTCGACGATCTGCTCCGACTCCGACAACGACGACGGGGAGACAGACAACGGCGGCGGTGGCGACGAGAGCCAAGACCGCGACGACGACGAAGAAGAGGTGGACGAGGACGAGGACGACGAGCGCGACGCAGATGAGGGGAACGGTATCAAGAGCCCGCCCCACGGCGGCGTGTCGGCACGCGAGCTGGAGCGGAGACTGCACCAGCTGCTGCAGTCGCGGCACGAGGCGCGGATCGCGGAGCTGGAGTCGGCGCTGGAGCGCGCGCGGCAGAAGCTGCGGGAGACGGAGCGCGAGGCGTGCCGGTGGCGCGACACCGCCAAGCTCGCCACCCGCTTCGCCGACGAGTCGAGGCTCAGGTAGGAGTCCAACAAGACCAAGGAGAAGAGAACCCACCACCTCCGCACGCCCGTGCCCGTGCCCACGGATCGATCGATCTGCTGCTGCTCATCCTGCTGATCACAACGCATGCACACGGATCGAGATGAAACTTTCTTCATGAATGTTTGGTTAGTTTCAAACTGTACGGATCGACCGATCAATTTCCAGTGACTGGAGGCCACGAATTGGTACAAAGACAAAATAATGACCGCAAGGGCACATGAATTTCTTGTTGAATACTGGCCAGGTTTATAAACCGAGTCCGATAGTTGGAGGTCACCCTCCGTTCTTCCGTCTGGAACATGTACACAGCCCAAGGCAAACGGAATTACGGAACACAGCACTGCGGCCATCAAGCCGAGTCCGATAATCCGAACGTACAAGACCACCGCGTCCGAGTCCATTGCACGATTCGATTCGTAAAGAAGCTACTCCAGCCCAGGCCACATAAAAGGAGGCGGCACCCTGCGCTTCTGTCCACAAAACCAGAGCCATCGTTCGCAAAGCCTTCAGCGAACCAACGCAAGGTCTGCCGCTGCGCCCGTGTAAACAGAAGAAATCATGGCGATCCACAAGCTTGCTTGGACATTGGCGATCTTGTGCCTCGCCGTCCTGCTGCTGCTCCTGCCGTGCGCGGCTCGCCCCATTTCCGAAACGAGCACCATCGATGGCAGCCGGAGCAAGCACCTGCCACTTCGTGGATCGATGCTGCGCGGCCCGGAGAGCGTGGCCTTCGACGGCGCGGGCGCCGGCCCTTACAGCGGCGTTTCCGACGGGCGCGTCCTCAAGTGGAACGGGTTCGCGCGCGGCTGGTCGACGTACGCGTACAGCCCGGGCTACGACGCCGAGGCCTGCACCGCGTCCAGAGCTCGGCCGGCGGAGCTCACGGAGAGCAGGTGCGGCCGCCCGCTGGGCCTGCGGTTCCACCACGATTCTGGCAACCTTTACATCGCCGACGCGTACAAGGGGCTGATGCGCGTGGGCCCGGGCGGTGGCGAGGCGACGGTGCTGGCCGCGGAGGTCGACGGCGTGCCGCTCCGCTTCACCAATGGGGTCGACGTCGACCAGGTCACCGGGGACGTGTTCTTCACGGACAGCAGCATGAACTACCCGCGGTCGCAGCACGAGAGGGTGACGGCCACCGGAGACTCGTCCGGCCGCCTTATGAAGTACGACGCCAAGACGGGCCATGTCACCGTGCTGCAGGCCGGCATCACGTACCCCAATGGCCTCGCCATTAGCGCTGACAGGACACACCTCGTGGTCGCGCTCACAGGGCCTTGCAAGCTGCTCAGGTACTGGATCCAGGGTCCCAAGGCGGGCACGTCTGAGAACCTCGCCGACTTGCCGGGCTACCCTGACAATGTGAGGGCCGATGGCAGAGGAGGGTTTTGGGTGGCGCTGCACCGGGAGAAGATGGAGCTGCCCTTTGGTCCGGACAGCCACCTGCTCGCGGTCAGGGTCGGGGCCGACGGGCAGGTGCTCCAGGTGATGAGAGGGCCCAAGAGCGTGAGGCCGACGGAGGTGGTGGAGAGAGAAGGCGGCAAGCTGTACATGGGCTCCGTAGAACTACCCTATGTTGCCGTTGTTAGGGAATAGTAACTTCGATTTGCAGTTACGTTTTTATTTGGAATTTTATGTCTTGCTATGTTTTAAGGGCACCGTTTTTTTTTTAGTTTTAGTCAGGCTGTTATATGTGCCCTTTTTGTTGACAATTATGAATTAAGATGAAATGTTACTGGCATTTTCAGAGTTGGATAAAAAAAATGTATGCTTAAGTGTAAAATCAGTTGATGGAGTAATAGATATCCCAGATTTATATTACTAGTACAACCTTAATATGCGTTATTTGGAGCATACGCGATGGTTATTTGAAGAGAAGTGTCTGCAACAAATGAGTAATCTAAGGGCAACCATCACTTGATTTTGGTTTGTCTTTATACTCATTTGTAATCTAAGGGAACAAGATGGAGTATATATCAAGATGTGTCTATGCAACAAATGGAAGAAGGAAACAAATGAGTAATCTGAGTGAGAAGATGGAAGAAGGGAACAAGATGGAGTATATACCAAATCTCTCTCTCTCTCTCTCTCTCTCAGTCGATAGAGCAATATTTGAACCCTGGACGGCGGCTCTCTGTATCATATGAGTGTCCAAAGCCTACGAATACACACAATCGTCCTCTCAGAATTTAACTGCAGTACATCAAGCCATATTAACGCAGGGGTTAACAGTGTACTAATACGTAGGCATGTCTCATGTGATGTACTAACGTCCTCCAAATGCATGCATTCTAGTAGAGAGATATCATTAGTAACGATGATTTCGTACGTAGTTTCATGTTTCTATCGAACACCTGAAACTGAAAGTAACTGAACAGAAGTTCCGCTGAGAAAGCTGAAACCCAGACAGTCACTATTGCCACACGTGTGCTGTACATGTACTAAAACATCATCAAAATATATGTATTCTAACAGAGATAGAAAGTGCACTGCATCGTTAACAGCTTCAAGATGATTTCATAGTTCAAACTCGATGTTGCAATCGAACACCTGACAGTAAATGAACAGAATGACGTTCAGCTGAAGGTACTGAACCGAGACAGTCGCTACTATGAATTTTTCCAACAACAAAGATTGGCAGGAGTGAATCAACAAAGATTAGCCCCTGCAACAATTCTCAGCAATCAGGTTAGTACGTAGGCAAACCCCAACGGTTTGAGGCATTCACTGCTCGTGGTTTCGTTCCAGCCGCTCCTGGAGGAACCTCTTCCTCAAGTAACACAATCCCACTGCCGCTGCCAGTTCGATCGGCTCGCGCACGACGCGCCGGGCGGTCACTGGGAACTCTTGCGCGTCTTGCCGGCACCACCGGAAACTCGCCGCCTTGATCCACTCCGGGTTGACGAGAAACTTGCCGTGCTACCGCGCCCACTGCGCCTTCTGGGTCCCCGGATCCTCCGCAACGACATGGGTGACCGTCTGGTCGACGTCTTTCCTGCACATGGCGCCGAGCCGCTCGGCCAACGTCCACAAGCGGGTGTCGTCGGGGGAGTCCTCCACACGTTGCTCCAGATAGCTGAACGCAACCGTGCACCCGCGCAGCACCTGGCCCCGCAACTCCGTGATCAAGTCCGCGCGGGGGCCGTCGAAGAAGGCATGGTGGACGCGCTCAAGGACGCCCAGCGCCACGGCCAGCGAGCAGCCGTGCTCCCCCTTCTCGTCGCGGCCCAGCTCCGCCAGGGAGGGGATGTCGAGGCGGGACTTGCGGCAGGTGGAGGCGAAGTAGCGGTAGCTGTTCGTGAGGATGAGGTTGTCCTGGTGCCCCGGCCAGGGAACGTCCGTGTCGTCGAGCGCGTCCAGGGTCACCGCCGCGACGGGGTCGGCGCCTGGGATGACGTCGAGGCTCTTCGTGCCCCCCTGGGTCGACTCGTCCCTTGACACGACTCTGCCGCCGAAGAAGACGCCGTTCGGGTCCAGCAGGTCGATGGCCGCCTTCGCGCAGACCTGATTCCCCAGGGTGTACACGTGCATTTTGAACATGGAGCTCGCCTGCTCCAGGAAGTCTCGAACGAACGGCCGCAGCTTGGTGAGCATGCCAAGGTTGTCGGAGTCCAGCCGGAAGACGCCCATGTTCATGTGGACCTTGTCGCCGGTGTCGGGCGTGAACCCGAACCATAGTTCGCCCGCGGAGAAGCCGTCAAGCCTCGTTGTCGGAGTCCAGCCGGAAGAGGTCCATGTGGACCTTGTCGCCGGTGTCGGGCGTGAACCCGAACCATCGTTCGCCCGCGGAGAAGCTGTCGAGCCTCGTCGAGTTGAGCAGCGTGCCGTCCAGGTCCAGGACGAGGATCAGCTTCCTCTCGCGGAAGAGGGTCGCCAGGTCCGGTTCGTGATTTTAGAGCTGGCTTGCAATCGGTCCGGTTCGTTACCACGAGCCTGCGTTTTCATAAGCTTTAGGTCCAGCGGAGCTGTAACATATACGGCCATGGGCCTTCCTAACTCAAAAGACTAGCCTGATAGGTGGGGGCTTCTTCCGCTTTATATTTTTTGTGCTCTCCTACCATCACTACACGATGTGGGACTAAACTCTAACAATTTTTTCCCTTAGTCATACATCGGGATGCCCTCGTCATGATATGACGCTCGAGATTTTTTATTGGATTTTTAGCTTTTTCTGACCTTGGGTTCTGATATCACTCGTTGGAAGTGGTGGTGACCACTGAGTTCACGATTTTGAAGCTAGTTTGCGGCCGGTCCGGCTCGTTACCACTCGACGGGAGAAGCCTCCACCTATCAGATTAATCTTTTGGGTTGGGAAGGCCCATGACCTTATGTGTTGTAGCTTCGCTGGACCTGTGACCTGTGGGAGCACAGGCTCATGGTAAGCCGGGTCGGCTGCAAGCCAGCTTTAAAATCGTGAACTCGGTGATCATCAACGGTTCCAACAAAGTGGTATCAAAAGCCCATGGTCGAAAGAAAAAGCGATACCCGATAAAAGATCTCGAACGTCACATATATGGCGGGGTACCCTGATGTGTGACTACGGGAGAGATTATTGAGGTTTAGTCCCACATCGTGTAGCGATGTTAGGAGAGCACAACATATAAGGCGGGAGAACCCCTACCTATCAAGCTAGTCTTTTGGATTAAAAATGCCCATAGCCTTATATATTGTAGCTCCACTGGACCTGTGACTTGTGGAAGCGCAGGCTCGCGGTAACGAGCCGGGCCGGCTGCAAGCCAGCCCCAAGATCGTGAACTCAGTGGTCACCACCGGTTCCAACAAGTTATATCAAAAGCCCATGGTCGAAAGAAAAAGCTAAACCCGATAAAAGATCTCGAACGTCACATATAGGGGTACCCCGATGTGTGACTACGGGGAAGATTGTTGGGACTATCGGGAGAGATTGTTGGGGTTTAGTCCTATATCGTGTAGTAATGGTGGAGGAGCATAACATATAAGACGTGAGAACCCCCACCTATCGGGAGAGATTATTGGTGTTTAGTCCTACATCGTGTAGCGATGGTGGAGGAGCACAATATATAAAACGGGAGAACCCTCACCTATCATGCTAGTCGTCCTGTTCGCTTAACTTATAAGTCGTATTTTTCGGCCAACGAACAATATTTTTTTTATAATAAATCAGTCAACAGTACTTTCAGTCATATCTTATCAGCCAAACAAACAAGACGAATGTTTTGGGTTAGAAAGGCCCATAAGCTTATATATTGTAGCTTCGTTGGACATGAAACCTGCGGTAGATAACGAGCCGGACCGCCTGCAGGCCAGCGATCGTGAGCTCGGTGGTCGGTCAGCGCTGGGCGGCGGCAAATGAAATGGGTGCAGGGTTGGGGGAACTTGAGGCCGGCCGTGCCTGGTTTTGTAACTGCCAATCTTCCATGCCATCGCGCGTGGAGGCGTTGGAACGGTTGAGACCCAATTCAAAGCAGCCCAGCGGCCCACTACTATCCGTTCGGCGCCCTAGTTTGCCGCAACGCCGCCACCAGTTCGCAGCTCCAGCAAACGACTCGTCGCCGTCGCAGACTCGCAGCCACCTCCCTGCCCCGCCTCTCACCTGTCCTCTCCGGCTTCGACGACTCCTCGAATTTGTCATAGTTGCCTGAGGTGGGTTCAGTAGCTGATGGTGGCCATGGTGAGGAAGGACGAGGAAGAGGGGCCCGTGGACCGCGTGCCTCACCTGCCGTGGATGCGGTACCCCGTCGACATCGACACCTTCTCCGGCTGCCCCGTCACACTGCTCCCCCGCCTCGACCCGAGGTGCGCTCCTCATGCTCCAGCGTTGCCCTTGTGATCGCTTGAACTGGCCAGTCGCTAGTTTTGGTTGCTGCTCAGAAGTGACTGGCCTTTTTTATATCTGTTTTGCTGTTCGTAAGCGTGTGGGGAATTACAGTGCGGATTGTTTTTAGTTCATTCTCAGAAACTGTAGTGCCGGATGCCCGGATGGTGGCTATTGCGTCTGTAATTTGTTAGGTCTGAGGTATTCTTTCAACTATAGGTTGCATTAGCATTTGGTGGCACTCAGCTCAGTGGCTTTTTTTTTTTCGAACGTGCCTCAGGCACGGTTTTCATTAAGCAGGAGAAGATAGTTTACTCGAAATTACAAATAAATGCCCTGGTAATCCAACGATTACCAAAGCACAACGGCCCACAGGCAGCAAGCGATTTTGATTTACATACTACTATGCTTGCGACGGGAAGGATAAGAGCAGCTTGTATCCTGCCAAACACCACTCCTCGACCTCACCCAAGATCGAGCAAGCCAGACCAGCCGCGTCAGTAGAAACTCCATCAAAAGTGCACGAGTTCCTCTCCTTCCACAGTCTCCAGCCATCGCCGGTTTGACAACGAGCTTTCTTCTGCGCATCCAGCATTCCATGACATCCTCCTCATTGACGAGCACATCTCCCTCGCCCATGTGGTGAAAGAACTTGGTGTTTGCTAGGTCCCTAACGACATTGCGACGGGCATGGCCATTCAACCCGCCCACATTCCAAACAACGCAGTCGTATGATATCATTGAGAAACAAAGGGCGCGACTGACAAAGGTCCCAGGCTCCTCTACAGCGCGTCCCCCTCCAACTCGGCCAAGTTGAGATTCATGGCCACGGGATCAAAATCAGGCGCGAAAAGCATCTGTAATGCCTCCAGCTTCGACGGTGTCAGCGGTTCTGCGAAGATCGCCAAATATTTCTCGTAGGCCTCCTTATCCGCCGGCGTGACATTGACCGCCAGTCCGAGCTTCCGCATTAGGACGGACTGCGCTTGCAGCGTGGCGTTGGCCGCCCGCGGCTTGGCCGCAATACGACTGCTCCTCCTGATAGATAGCACAGTTGCCGGCGTCCGTGACTTCCGCAGCCTCGGCCCCGCCTTGATGATGGGCGAGTCAAGGGGGATGCAGACCCTAGCCACAATTTCGTCCAGTCGCGCCGCAGCGGTCGTTCCTTGCGTAGCGTCCGCCCGCGCCGTGACGTTGGGCGTACCCAGCGCTGCGGCCATTGTTGCGGCGACCGGCGAACCCAACGGCGACCCCAGACTGCCGAGCTCCAGATTCATGGGCTCCCGAATCGTCGGTTCCGCACCTTCCGTCCCGGTATCCTGACTGCAGAACACCGGTCCAAGGTCCCGGATGGGCCACAGAAGGACCGTTTCCCCCCTCAGGCGTGGACTAGCATCGATGCAGGTTTTCAAAGCATGCGGGCCGCTCCCCTGTGCCGAGCGGTGCGGGTCTAGATCAGGAGAGCGCAGGTCGAGGCAACGGCGGTTCGCCTGGCAAGGGGTCCCCAACTCCGCCTCCCACTCCATCGGGTCCACACGGATTGGCAAGGCCCCCAACCCATCCTCAATCATCGGGGCGGCGAAGTCCTGTGCAGCGCGCGGCAGGCAGCGGTCTGAAAAGCCTGTCTCGCAGCTTTCGGCGTTTACAGGTGGGGCAGTGTCACGCCCCGATGGGACGTCCGGGATCCCGCGGCGTGAGCCCACCGAAGACGCGCCACGTCCATAGCTCCCGGGCCCAGCACCCATGAGGCAGCCACCCCACAGTGGGCAGGGTACCGAGCCCACCAGCAACGACCTCAGAGAGGCTCCCGTGGGCCCATCGACCAGCGACTCGGATGGGCCGACCACACCGGGGAAGACGACTCGGCCGTACCCCGGCGGCGTACCGCCACGGCAGCAGTCCAAGCCTGGGTGAAAGCGATTGCAGTTACTGTCGCCGGAGCCGTCATCGTCATCAGTTGGAACGCCGAAATCTGTAGGGGACCTTCGTGGCGGTCCATCATCGAAGCCCGGGTGATACCTGTTGTCATCATCACCGAGACCCGGATCAACAGCGGCCAGGGACGGCGACGGCAGGTTCCAGTCCTGGAAAGCGACCAGCCTGATCCTCACCAAGTAGCGCAAGCCGGGCAGCTCCACAAGCGCGCCGTCCACGGGATTAGGAATGCGCGGTTCCGGAACGAAGATGACCTTCTCGTCCGGGATGAACTGAGGGTGCAGGCACCAAGCTGAAACGAAGAACTCACGGTCGTCGTCGGCCGGCACCCCCCTCGGCCACACGACCTCGACCTCTGCGCACGACGAGCCGAGGATGGTCTGCGCCGTTTCGGCACTCCGCACGTGTAGGGGCACACGCGTCATCCCAACCAGCACAGTGTACCTGAATGAACCTCCGCCGGCCATGGAGGTTCTCCTCCACGGGCGCCAGACCAGAGGAAGCCGAGCTCCCATCGCCGGGGCGGCAAGAACCCGGTCCCTGTCTTCGCGACGTCCGAAGCGCACCACAAAATCTTCCGGATCATGCCGGCTGACCGCCGCGTCGTCCACATTGAAGCCAAACCGCTCAAAGAGGTAGCAGCTGACCATGGCGGGTGACACCGCGGGCCTAGTGCCACCCACGGTGGCGACCAGAGCAAGACTGAGCGCATCCTCGGCTGACAACAACCTCGCGGAGCGAGGAACGACGACGAACCCAGAGCGACACGGGCGCATCGGGCGGTCCTCCGGAGCCCCCTCAGCAGCCGTCGCATGCGTAGCCAACGGAGAATCCGCCGTATCCAGAGGTGGCGGGGTCGGGGGAGCACAGCACCTTGGGACTGACGTCGAGCGTCCTGTGGAAGCTGACCGTGCGGTGGCCGTATCATCCGAAGCGGCACGCCGTCGACCAGCTGGTCGTGGGCGACCATCCCCAGCTCGCGGCGGCGAGCGACGGCGCTTGCCGAGCCCCGGAGGGAGCGGGCACTCAAAGGAACGGTGGCCCTCGCGACGACAGTTGAAGCATCTCGCCGGGTAGACGCAAACCGCCTTCACATGGTCGTTGGCCAAACAATTGAAGCAGAGGCCATGCAGAGCCGGGGGCACTGGCCGCGACAGCTTCGGTGGCAAACGACGACGCCAGCGACGACGACTGTGAACCTCAAAGAACCCGTCCGCATCCGGCCCGGCGAGGGTGCGGGCAGGGTGCGCGGCCGGGGAGGTACGACGACGCGGCGAGTAGGTAGCCGGGACGGGCTGTGGGTGGGAACGCCGCGCAGCAGCCAGGAATCCCTCCACAGCCCACGGACGACGGCGTCGGCAACGCGCACGCCAGCGTAGGCCCTTGGACTCCGCAACCGCCTTGCCCTTCCCCTGCGGCGGCGGCGAGGGGGGCTCGGAGTCGGAATAGCTCTCCGAGTCGGTGAATGACACATGCTCCCCAAGGTCAGAACCAAGGACGGAAGCGGATGGGCTCCCTACGAACGCACCCGGCGACCCCGCACCAAGGGACCGCGGCGATGGAAGCTCCCCGTCGGCCTCGTCAGCCCACGACCAACGGAAGGGAGAGCCGTTAGCATAAGTCATCTATTCAGCTCAGTGGCTTGTGACCCCAGTATTTTGGTTCGTTCGCTATAAATCTTCAAATGTATTTTCAGCGCAGTTAATCTATCAAGCTAGGAAACTTTCCACTTCATTTTGGGGATGTATAATGTATTAGACTGGCAGAGGCTTTGCAGGTAATGGGAATTGAATCGTTTTTCCCTGTTCAAGAATCTGCAGGGATCAAGAAAATGATGACAGTGGAGGTAGCCTTGCTTAACAGATGGTGGGTCAGGATCAGTACTGGAGGCCTTTTGGTTGATGCACTCGTAGATTACCTTCGACTCTTGAAAACCCTGGAACAAATTCACTTGCAAGAGGGAGTCTGATCACATGGTCTAGCGCTGGGCATCCAATGCCATTTACTCAAACAAGGCCCTGCACTTAGGTTCGTTACAATCCATTGTTCAAGAGCTGATCTGGAGCTCCTAGAGCCCTCTGCGGGTGAAACTTTTCCCGTGGCTTGCTTTCAAACGCCGTCACTGGACCGCCGATAGGAGGATGCGCCATGGCTTGGAATCACACCAGAATTGCCTAATCTGTGACCAAGAGCTGGAAACCAGTGAACACATTTTCATCTCCTGTTCCTTCACTTCCCAAGTTTGGTTTGCAGCACTCTCTGCTCCTGGTAAACTGATGGTAAGCACAAGTCGCTTCCACGCTGATGGTGTCTTCTGAGAAGCAATTGGTCAGGGCCTCTCAGAAAAGGGTTTGACTCGCTTTTTGCATTGATCACTTGGTGCATTTGGAGTGAGCAGAACGCGAGGCTATTCAATCACGACGTTACCTCCGTCCCTGCTTAACGAAATTGACTCGATTGCTCACCTTTGGATCCAAGCGGGAGCGACAAAGCTAGACATGCTGGATCTTACCGCTAGATGGAGCTAGTTGTTTTCTTGGATCCTTAGTTGTTATCCTTGTTTGTAAATCATTTATCCCAGGGTTAGTGAGTGCTATGGCACGACGCGTTGTGTATGAACTTTTTCTCCTGTCTTAATAAAAAGAAGATACACATGCCTCTAGAAAAAAATATCTCTCCACCCTCAAATACTTGAATGATTGCTTAGCTACATTTACAGATGAAGACATTATCTCTCCTCTATAGGCCTCCTTGTCGATTTAATTTGTAACTGTTTCTTAATTAGTCAACTAGTCAAGACATCTAGGTGTTGTATGCATTAAAAGATTATTGGTGCTTTATAATTTGCTCTTCTAGTCCTTTTTCATTTCTACGTGTACACCCAATGTTGAAAACTTGAAATTATGTGTCCGCCACTGTATGTATGGCGTGCAGGGAAGAAGCAGGACGCGCTGCCTGCGAGCCTGCGCCTGGGCGCCAGCCTGGTGATGCTGCTGTCCAAGAGCGCGACGGAGCTGAGGACGGCTGAGCAGGATGGTGGAGCTGAGGGCCCAGATGGAGCGCCTGCTTCTCGACGCCAGGGAACGTGCGTAGCAATGGCAATTGCACAGACTGCGCCAGCGTCGTCAAGGTCCCAGTCCGACGGTTAGGTTAGCACGCGGGCTCGACGCCCCCGGTGAGCCGTGGGGCGAGCGAAGACGGTGGGCGCCCACCATGACATGGACCGGATGGAAGCTGAGCTTGAATTTTCGGAGCTGTCCCGCTTGACAACAGGGCGCCCTCCTTGCTGGAGAGACAGACAGCGGCGGCGGGAGCCAAGACCACGAGGAGGAGGAGGAGGACTACGACCGCACGCTGATGGGGGAACAGGATCAAGAGGCCGCCCCATGGCGGCATGTCGGCCCTCGAGCTGGAGCGGAGGCTGCACCAGCTGCGGCACGAGGCGCGGATCGTGGAGCTGGGGTGTGAGGCCAACGGAGGTGGTGGAAAGGGAAGTACATGGGCTCGGTAGAGCTACCGTATGTCGCCGTGGTTTTTTTTTTTTTTTGTGTCGCCGTGGTTAGGGAATACTAGTGACTTCAAAAATAAACTCTTCTAAAATAAACTAGTAGTAGTAAAAGTGCTTTGTTTTTTTTTGTAATTTTGTAGTCTTGGTATACAGTATTTTTGGACAATTTTTTTCTTGTTTCAATCGGAATTGCAGGCTGTTAGATCCTTTATTGAAAATTACTGATTAAGATTAATGTGACTGACTGACATTGCCACAATTGGATCAAAGTTTACGCTCAACGCTGAAATCAGTCGATAGAGCAATAGATATCCCATATCTAATATTGCTACTAGTACAACTTTAGTTATGCACTATTTGGGGACATGGACGACGGTTATTTCAATATTTTTTTTAATTACGGAACAAAGCATTCCAGTCTTCACATTCACTTGTGAATGAGCTTAACAGTACAAGAAAGGAAACTTAGCCTAGTTTTCCGCTATCCGGATAGTTCAGATTCACAATAACTAGATACCTATGGATGAAAACGGTACGGATATTTATTCGACCGTCCGTTCGACCGAACAAATATGAATACTTATCTGGATAGTTACTCGGATATCCGTAATTTTTTTCGGATACGGATACTAAAACGGATATCTTAGGCGGATATCAAATACGGATGTAATATCATCGATATCCGGCGGATATCGGATAATCCGGTTAAGTATCGGATATATCCGGATATTTAAAAACGGATATTATCCGGATATTATTCAAACGACCTTGGATGGAGAAATGATCAAAATAAAAATTGTAGATCTCAAAAAGTTATGAAACTTTGTTGTTTACAACTTTTTCGTTTGAAATCATTTAGTGCTTCAAAATTTAAACCGTCCAAACTTTCTCAAATGGAAAACTAGTTTATAGGCGTCAAAATTTAAAAATGAGTAAAATACACCGGAGGTCCATTAACTTTTGGTGAAGTGTCATCTAGGTCCATCAACTTTGAAACTGCATTTTTTGGTCCATTAACTTTCGTTTTGTGTCATCTAGATCCATCAACTTTGACTCTTGCATTTTTGGTCCATGAACTTTTAAAATGGTTCACTGCAGGTCCACGCATGCATGCACGCACGTTGACTTTTTGCGTCGGTGGAGACATGCCTCGCCGCCGTCGCTCGTCTGCCGGGCATGCATGTGTGTTTTCCACGCATGCATGACAGGGTTAGTGTATTTCGGCTGATTGCTGCCTCTTGAAAATAAAACCAAAAATACATGCATGCCCGGCAGATTCGAGCAGTTCCCTGATGACGCCACGTCCGGGAACAGCGCCTCGCTGATGGGCAGCAGCTGGATCCCGAGCCGGCACTCCCTCCACTCCGCCGGGGCGAACCACAGCACGCTGTCGCGCTTGTTCGCCCACAGCATCTCCAGCGCTGGTGCTCTCCTGGTTGCGCCCGTCGGGGATCGCTACCGGTCCCCCCGCCCACGAGTGCAGCGTCCAGAGGTCGAACATCCGCAGCCATGTGAAGAAGCTGTCGTTGTCGCGCGACGGCGGCGACACCGTCATGAAGTCGGCCACCATGGCGTAGGCCTGCGGCGCGTACTTGTGGCCCCAGGTCGGGTCCAGCCTCGCCAGCACCGCGATGGCGTACAGGAAGTAGCCTAGGTGGTAGTGGTGGTCGTTGTAGACGCCGAACCCGAAGTCGGCGCCGGAGTCGGTGAGCCCCTGCAGCGTCACCAGCCCGCCCCACGTGGCGTCGTACAGGAAGCCGTTCCCCTGGAAGCTGCCGTCCAGCCACGGCGTGACGGTGGCCGCTAGGAACTCCCACACCCGAGCCGTGGTGGCAGTGGCAGGAGCTTGAGCCGACGTCGACGAAGGCTTGGACGGACGCGACTGAGATGTCGATCGGGCCGGTGGCGGTGGTGGTGAGGGTGACGTAGGGGCAGCCGCGGACGAGGTGCGCGCGGAGGGATGGGGACACGTCGAGCGTGACGGAGAGGTCGTCGAAGGCCGACACGACGTGGCGCTGGGTGAGGTCGGCGACGAACGTCTGGGTGACGGACGACGTCGAGTGGGTCCGCGACGGGTAGCAGACGTCGAGCGCGCCGCCGCCGAGGGATCGGACGGCGTACGGGTGGATGTACTCCGGCATGTCCCCGTCCTTGAGCACGAAGTTCTGGAAGAAGGAGTTGGTGGGCAGCGGCGCGGCCAGGAGCGCTGGCGCGAAGAAGTGGGACGGGTCCGGCACCACCGTGGACGTGGCGCGCGGGAAACGGGGCCGTCCTGCACCGGCGCGCTCGGGCGGTGGCTGCCTCTGCCTTGGTGGTGCGGCATGGTGGGAAAACTGGGAAGGGAGGGCCTGGGACGGGCGATAGCGCGCGAACGGGTGGCTGGCCCAGCTTGTTCGAATCTTCGGCCACTACCGCATCTGGCATCTTGCCTGCAGCTGATTGCCTGCTTTTATACTAGTACTGTGTGCGTGTTTTTGGTTGGGCTGGGCTTTGGGTTGTTCCGACGCGGTGAGATCTGAGCAAACATTTCACGCGACCCAGGTCCAAATCATGGATTGTTGACACTTGTATATGTAACCTAATCCTCTTGAAAATGGCCGGGCCGAAATGCACTAACCCTATCATGCATGCGTGGAAAAACACACATGCATGCTCGGCAGACGAGCGATGGCAGCGAGTGCAGGCATGTCTCCACCGACGCAAAAAGTCAACGTGCGTGCATGCATGCGTGGACCTACAGTGAACAATTTTAAAAGTTCATGGACCAAAAATGCAAGAGTCAAAGTTGATGGACCTAGATGACACAAAACGAAAGTTAATGGACCAAAAAATGCAGTTTCAAAGTTGATGGACCTAGATGACACTTCACCAAAAGTTAATGGACCTCCGGTGTATTTTACTCTTTAAAAATCACAAATTTGAACCATCCAAACTATCTCAAATGGAAAGTTGACCAAAACAACAATTGTAGATCTTGATGAGTTGAACAAACTTGGTATTCAAAACTTTTCAATTTGAAGTCATTTAGAGTTCATAATACTAGAGTCAAAATGTTATTTTTTCATTTGACCAAATTTGACTTGGTCAAACTTGCTCAAATGAGACACTAAATGACCTCAGATGAAAAAAACTCTGAATACCAAGTTTGATCATCTCAGCAAGATCTACAATTGTTACATAGCTCATTTTCCCATTTGAGAAAGTTTTATCAAACACTAGTCACAAATTCTTAAATCTCATATAGACTTTCTGAAACTATGTCACACACTTGTGAAATTTGAACTATATTTTGTTCAAACTTTCTCAAATGAAAAAAATGGCCTATATAAGGATTGTAGATCTTGATGAGATGAACAAATTTGGTATTCAAAACTTTTCAATTTGAGACAATCTAGGGTTCCGAAAACTAGTTTGTAAACGTTAAAATTTAAAAATCACAAATTTGAACCATCCAAACTATCTCAAATGGAAAGTTGACCAAAACAACAATTGTAGATCTTAATGAGTTGAACAAACTTGGTATTCAAAACTTTTCAATTTGAAGTCATTTAGAGTTCATAATACTAGAGTCAAAGTGTTATTTTTTTATTTGACCAAATTTGACTTGGTCAAACTTACTCAAATGAGACACTAAATGACCTCAGATGAAAAAACTCTTAATACCAAGTTTGATCGTCTCAGCAAGATATACAATTGTTACATAGCTCATTTTCTCATTTGAGAAAGTTTTATCAAACACTAGTCATAAATTCTTAAATCTCATATAGACTTTCTGAAACTATGTCACACACTTGTGAAATTTTAACTACATTTTGTTCAAACTTTCTCAAATGAAAAAATAGCCTATATAAGTATTGTAGATCTTGATGAGCTGAACAAACTTGGTATTCAAAACTTTTCAATTTGAGACAATCTAGGGTTCCGAAAACTAGTTTGTAAACATTGAAATTTAAAAATCATAAATTTGAACCATCCAAACTATCTCAAATGCAAAGTTGACCAAAACAACAATTGTAGATCTTGACGAGTTGAACAAACTTGGTATTCAAAACTTTTCAATTTGAAGTCGTTTAGAGTTCATAATACTAGAGTCAAAGTGTTATTTTTTCATTTGACCAAATTTGACTTGGTCAAACTTGCTCAAATGAGACACTAAATGACCTCAGATGAAAAAACTCTGAATACCAAGTTTGATCGTCTCAGCAAGATATACAATTGTTACATAGCTCATTTTCCTATTTGAGAAAGTTTTATCAAACACTAGTCACAAATTCTTGAATCTCATATAGACTTTCTGAAACTATGTCACACACTTGTAAAATTTAAACTACATTTTGTTCAAACTTTCTTAAATAAAAAAATAGCCTATATAAGGATTGTATATCTTGATGAGCTGAACAAACTTGGTATTCAAAACTTTTCAATTTGAGACAATCTAGGGTTCCGAAAACTAGTTTGTAAGCATCGAAATTTAAAAATCACAAATTTGAACCGTCCAAAATATCTCAAATGCAAAGTTGACCAAAACAATAATTGTAGATCTTGATGATTTGAACAAACTTGGTATTCAAAACTTTTCAATTTGAAGTCATTTAGAGTTCATAATACTAGAGTCAAAGTGTTGTTTTTTCATTTGACCAAATTTGACTTGGTCAAACTTGCTCAAATGAGACACTAAATGACCTCATATGAAAAAACTCTGAATACCAAGTTTGATCATCTCAGCAAGATCTACAATTGTTACATAGCTCATTTTCCCATTTGAGAAAGTTTTATCAAACACTAGTCATAAATTCTTGAATCTCATACAGACTTTCTAAAACTATGTCACACACTTGTGAAATTTGAACTATATTTTGTTCAAAATTTCTCAAATAAAAAAATGGCCTATATAAGGATTGTAGATCTTGATGAGCTGAACAAACTTGGTATTCAAAACTTTTCAATTTGAGACAATCTAGGGTTCTGAAAACTAGTTTGTAAGCATCGAAATTTAAAAATCACAAATTTGAACCGTCCAAACTATCTCAAATGCAAAGTTGACCAAAACAACAATTGTAGATCTTGATGATTTGAACAAACTTGGTATTCAAAACTTTTCAATTTGAAGTCATTTAGAGTTCATAATACTAGAGTCAAAGTGTTGTTTTTTCATTTGACCAAATTTGACTTGGTCAAACTTGCTCAAATGAGACACTAAATGACCTCATATGAAAAAACTCTGAATACCAAGTTTGATCATCTCAGCAAGATCTACAATTGTTACATAGCTTATTTTCCCATTTGAGAAAGTTTTATCAAACACTAGTCATAAATTCTTGAATCTCATACAGACTTTCTAAAACTATGTCACACACTTGTGAAATTTGAACTATATTTTGTTCAAACTTTCTCAAATGAAAAAAATGGCCTATATAAGGATTGTAGATCTTGAATCCATGACCATGACTCCATGAGACCCATGAAGCCATGAGCTTGGCTATTTCTACTCATGCCGCGAAGATTGGTGCTTGTATGATGTTTGATGTATGATGTATCTGTATCTTTATCTTATTTGTTGCTTTACTCTTTAGTCTTTCGGCTTAATCTAGATGGATTATGGACTCATAGAGTGGTGTAATGGTTTGCGCACGTATGATATATATATATGCTGCTTTTACTCAATATCCGAATAGATATTTGTATCCGACCTTCTCCGAATCCGATTCATACCGTATTCGATACTCATTATTCGTATCCGTAACCGAGTCAATCCGTATTCGTATATGTATCCGAACGCTATCCGTGTCCGAATCCGAATCCGAACAGAAATATGAAAACAAATATAATATGAGTGATATCCGTTCGTATCCGATCCGTTTTATGATGTCGATATCCAATTGTATCCTATCCGTATTCGAATCCGAATCCAGACAGAAATATAAAAACAAATATAATAC
Organism: Miscanthus floridulus; assembly: GCF_019320115.1. Lineage (NCBI taxonomy): Eukaryota > Viridiplantae > Streptophyta > Magnoliopsida > Poales > Poaceae > Miscanthus > Miscanthus floridulus. Next base: position 127,279,481 of record NC_089586.1, read on the forward strand.
CGGTGATATCCGTCAGTATCCTATCCGTTTTCATACCTGGTCACAGCTTTGAAATACTGAAAGAATGCATACCAGATAAAAAGTGCAGGGTCTCTAGCAAAGATGGTGCTTTGGTTGATGTGCAGATAAGTTAATTCTAAGTTACTATTGTCAGACTTGTATATAAGGCTACTTTCATGAGTTGTGTGATACAAGTCCGAATGTAGGCTACGCATTTATGGAAAAAAATTTATAATATTACAGACCAACAAAATCAACTGAAAAAAAGTACTTACTCCAAAAGTTATGGTGGAATTTCCACTGATTGCCATGAAAGTCCTTTGCAATCAACTCCTGTGGTGGGGGCTTCTGCTTGAAATCTGACAGAATTAACAGAGGAATCTTGATGGGCATTCACATGGTGCCTCCTCTATATTAAGATCAGTAAAGTGTCAAAGAAATTTCTATTAGCATATGGCTATGGGATGGGCAGATGGCATAATAGAACTTAATCTATCTATGAAGCTGAAATGCAACGTATTAGCAACAAGACATGATTCACTTATGAAAACAAGTACTTAGGTATATCAAGCCATTAATTTCTTTGTGAAGATTTTTGAAGCAATATAAGGATGCAAACCTGGGTGCTTACTGTCATAATGAATTGAAGGAGAAAGCCAGTAGATTAATGCTCAAGACATAGGTTTTGTTCCAATTTAATCTTCTTCCTCGTAGCAGCAACCTTGAGCCCCCCCCCCTTAGTGTAACAGTCCGTGTTGCAACCTGCAGTGACATTTCGTCATGCACCTTGCCTGCATGCCCTCCTCTGCTATGATAGTTGACATATATAGAGATGAGAGAGCTTAGCTAGATGGAATAGCAGCGATGGCAGAGGACATGGGCGGAGACCGAGCGCATAGTGTAGGTGCGGCGACACTGGGGAGAGATGCGATGGGAATATGGGACGACCGAGACCTTCATTGCGAGGGACACCGCGTCTGGGTCGCCGTGGGAAGGGTCCGCCGGGGCTGCAGCACTCTAGCTTTACGCCCGCGCCAGAGTGGCCGCAGCCGCCGTGCTTGCGTCCGCCGCTCTCTCCGGGGTGGCTGAAACCGCCATGCCCGCACCGCCGGCCGCGCCAGGGTTGCAGGGTTGCTGGGCCCGCACGTGCCGGCCGCGTCCGCACCCCGCCTGCGTCGTGGTCGCCGGGGCTGCTGGGGCTCTCACCCACACCGGGATGCCTGGGAACGACGCGCCCGCGGCACCCGCACCCCGCCCGCGCTGGGGCCACTGGCCTCCCCGCCTGTGCCGGGATGAGGAGGGAGGTCCGGGCCTCCGGGGGCGGCGGAGGATGGCACGAGACAGAGCAAGGGCGGAGGGAGGCGACAGCTGTAGAACGGCAACACAGGAGTCGAGAAGGCACTGGGGACGACGGTTTCGACGGCCCGATCAAATCCGATGGTGGAGAAAAATGAGGCGACGTGGCCCAATGAGCTGCCATGGTTTTCTTGCTGACGTGGCTAAATCTGGTGCCAGGGAGCATGGTGCAAATTTCGTCAAGTAAAAGATGGGCCGAGCCGCTGGGATGGATGGACACAGTTGTTGCAAGGTGGCACCGCCGCGGCCCAACTCTTCAGACTTGTAGTTAAGGCCCGATAGAAAACGACCCACTGTGACTCCTTAATGATGGCCAGTTCTGAGTTGAAAATTCAACTGTTATGATTTTCATTTTTTTTTCAAAACTCCCTACTCTGCAGACGCTTACGTAGATGCAAACAAGTTGATAGACTAGTACGGCAAATTCTTATAGATTGAGAAAATCATCTTACGCGTATCTCTTGAAGGTTACGTTGTCTAGTGCTTGCAAAATTATTAACAGAAACTACAAGAAGCATCCGTTTTGTGCTAAGTTAGAGACATGATCTTAGAGAGATTTCACTTTGGTCTAATTAGTTCGTCGCACTTATTCGAATCGTACCTTGAGATGGGCATCATGTCGGTTTTCCAGTTCTTGTCATATCTCTTCCTTCAATATAACTTTATTTCAACTCGACAAGGAACAACACATGGTTTACTTCATCCATTTTCACCCTAACTCGCAATCTTGAGCCACCTGTCCTCTACTCTTCTTGCCCTTACCTGATTCCCTCCTCTGTCTTCGTTGACTCATCACTGTTGGTATCGGCTCTTGTAACGATAACAACTAGTCTCTACCAAGACCATCACCGTAACACCCCTACCTCCTTCAACCGTGAGCTCCCTCTAAGCTCGATAACTCACTGGAAGAGCCTGAACTGATAACCCCTAAACCCTAAGGGCCTGATTGGTTTCCTTGATGTGGCCTGGCCTAGTCTAGGGTGCAGGTTAAGAGTGTTTGATTTCCTGGGTAAGGTGCTGGGCTTGCCCAGGTCATGCAAAAATGCCTACTACTAAGCATGGCTCCCAAGGAACAAAAAAACAAAATCCGTTTTGTATTGGCTTGGGCCTTGTTTAGTTGGCGAAATTTTTGGCGAAATGGTACTGTAGCACTTTCGTTATTATTTGGCAATTAGTGTCCAATCATAGTCTAATTAGGCTTAAAAGATCCGTCTCGTGAATTTCGTCTAAACTGTGTAATTAATTTTATTTTTTATTTATATTTAATGCTTTATGCATGCGTCCAAAGATTCGATGTGACGAAGAATCTTGAAAAAATTTGCAAAATAAGAGGAACTAAACAGCACCTTGGCTCAGTGATGTCGTGGGCGCGTCGCTCTACACGTGAAGTCCACCCTACTATGCCCTTGTTTAGTTCGCGAAATTTGGAATTTGGGGTTACTGTAGCACCTTCGTTTTTATTTGGCAAATAGTGTCCAAACATTGACTAATTAGGCTTAAAACGTTTGTCTCGCAATTTTCCACCAAACTGTGCAATTAGTTTTTCTTTTCGTCTACATTTAATGCTCCATGCACAGGCCGCAAACATTCGATGTGACAGATACTGTAGCAACTTTTTGAACTTTGGGGTCCAACTAAACCAGGCGTATGTAGCCAATCAATCACCGGCTAAATTAACGAAGCATGAGTCATAGGATGCAAGTGAACCAACCAAACTGGCTCGCACACGTATGTGCTGGCCACCCTTGACCTGATTTGGCAGGCCAGCTAAGCCTAGCTTTGGGCAGGGAAACAATCATACCCTAACGAAGCAGCAATACGAGGAAGAAGCTAGGTCAACTGGGCAATGCTAGATCTAGTTTTTAACTGTAGGCGACGTGACACCTCTATATTGTAAGGCCGGGTTTAGATTGAAAGTTTTTTCACTCTCTGCATCACATCAAATCTTGGATACATGTATGGAGTATTAAATGTAGATAAAAAAATAACTAATTACACAGTTTGATTGTAAATTACGAGACGAATCTTTTGAGCCTAGTTAGGTCATGATGGGACAATAATTGTCAAATACAAACGAAAATGCTACAGTGCCAAATACTGATTCCTAACCTCAATCTAAACAAGGTCTAAGGTTGCGTTTAGTTCGCGAAATAAAAATTTTTGGATGTTACATCGAATGTTTCGGGGATGTCGAAAGGGGTTTTCGGATACTAATAAAAAAAACTAATTACATAGCTCGCCTAGAAACTGCGAGACGAATTTATTAAGCCTAATTAATCCATCATTAGCGCATGGTAGTTACTGTAGCACTTATGGCTAATCATGGACTAATTAGCCTTAAAACATTCGTCTCACGATTTCCAACCAAACTATGCAATTAGTTTTTTTTCGTCATATATTTAATACTCCATGTATGTGCCGCTAGATTTGATGTGATAGTTTGAGGTAAAAATTTTTAGGAACTAAATCAGACCTAACTTTGTTTTTTTAGAAGGTACTCCAACATTTTTGGAGAAGACAAGAGGGGCCATTGCGGGTGGCGCACTAGGTTGTTGCTTGTCCTTTTCAAATACGGTAGCAGTGAGCCATTCTTTTCTTTTTTTAGAAAAGGATTGGATTTTATTAATAGGATAACAGTACATTTACATCTAGCCCCCCAAAAGAACACCCCTGGATACAAGAAAAATTACCCAGTGGGCTTCGCCGTTGCGGACTAAGGCACTATTTGGTTCTTTAAGCGCTCCTAAAATTCTCGTCATATCAAATGTTTAGATACATGCATGGAATATTAAATATAGACTAATTATGAAACTAATTGCACAACTTGGGACTAATTTACAAGACGAATCTTTTAAGCCTAATTAGTACATGATTTGACAACGAGGTGCCACAGTAAACATATGCTAATAACAGATTAATTAGGCTTAAAAAATCATCTCGCAAATTAGCCTCTATCTTTGTAATTGGTTTTATAATTAATCTATATTTAATGCTCCTTATTACTACCTCCGTTTTCGTTTACTTGTCACCGAATTTTTACTGTAACAATTTTGACCATACGTTTTTTTCTGCAAAAGATTTTTAGATACATCAAGTTTTCACATATATGATTCTTTATTGAACATACTTTATTAGTGTTATATACATTGAAGTATCTAAGATTTTTTAGAAGAAAAAACAGATGATCAAATTTGCTACAGTAAAAAATTGCTGACAAACACAAACGGAGAGAAATAGTATCTAAACATTTGATGTAACATGAATTTTAGGAGCGACTGACGAACCAAACACCCCCCAACATTGCTGCAGCTCGGCTCTTCTCCATCTCTCGCAATGAAGACAGCCCAGGATGAAGCTCACGGCCGATACCCGAATCGACGAAGAGTCTTGAAATTTTAAAGGGTTAATTGGATTCATGCCATTATAATTTTCGACGTTCGAAGAAACACCATTACTATTTATCTATTTTAAAACATGCCATTATAATTCTTCGTTTTCCACAAAAATGTCACTAAATACGTATGGATACAGCCTGGACCTAGTTGTAGGCGTATACGAAGACATATACTTCATCACCCCTGTCACTGACAAGCGGCCTCACATGTCATCTCCTCCTCCTCCTCTCTCTCTCTCCATCCCGACACGTCCACAGCCACGGCGAGCAGCAGCAGCAACAGCAGCACGCCGGCAGCCTGCGAGCAGCATGCCGACAGCAGCACGTGCAGCCATGGCGGGCCAGAGCTCCTCCGCCTCGAGCTCCCGCGCTGCCATGGCGGACGGAGCTCCCACGCGGCCATGGCGCACGCCACGGCAGGCGGAACTGGCGGGCCAGAGCTCCTCCGCCTAGAGCAGCAGTAGCAGCAGCCCTAGGGGCGAAGCTCCAACCGTCGGAACGTCGGCTCCACGAACGGGGACGATGGCGAGCCCGCCTCCAGCTCCGACCACCGCGAGAAGAAGCTCCGCCTCGTCAAGTCGTCATGGGGCTCCACGAGCTGCTGCTACTTGCCCATTCCTAGTGGCGCCAGCGGAGCTAGAGGCACGGGTGCTTCGGCCCGCCATAGCTGCGCGCGAGCTCCACCCACCATGGCTGCGCCGAGGTTCGAGGCGGAGAAGCTCTGACCCGCCATGGCCACGCGCGCAGCAGCCACCGAGACCACGCGGCCACGCGGGCGAGAAGCAACCTCCTCCTCCAGTCGCCCCCATCCCTCCACTCCTCCCGTTGAGCACACTGCCAATGGCGGCTCTCGCCCACACCCCTTCCATGCGCCCATCAGGAGAGAGATGAGGAGAGAAAGAAGAATATAAGAAGTGGAGGCCGCGTATCAGTGATAGGAGAGATGAAATACACGTCTCCTATACGACTGCAGCTGGACCCAGGCTATGTCCATACATATTCAGTGACATTTTTGTGAGAAACAAATAATTGTAATGACATGCTTCGAAATAGTCAAATAGTAATGACGTTTCTCCGAAAGTCAAAAATTATAATGTGAATCCAATTAACCCAATTTTAAAAGACCCATCAGTAACACGCACAAAGCATGCTTTTGATCCATTGAACGCTCCGGCAAACGGCAACATGCCGTCTCTTCATCGTCGCCAGAATCTGACACCGGTCGCCTCACCGGCCAACCCCAGACGACGAACATCAAACCCACAAGAGGGGTCAAAGTACACCAACTCGGAGAAACAAGAAGGTGGATCAAAACACCGGCAAACGACTTGCCATCGCCACCGGTACAACCACCGAGGCTCCTCCATGCAGCAACAGCCAAGTCATGGGTGACGAAGCTGGCAGCAACGCAAACCGCGTGAATGCTGACAGCACAAATAGATTCACAGAAGATTCAAAAACCGACGTATAGAAAGACAACGAAGAAATCATCATCAGTTTTCAAATCACTGCATATGACACCATCAGCAAGCTCCACACGCACAGCACACACCTCCGGGACCAGTACACTACCGACGAAGCCGATGCCTGAGAAGCTCGGAAGGAAGCAAAAGGAAACCAACGATTTCCTCACTGGGATGAAATCCAACCCTAACCCAACAAAAACTAACCTAATAGGAAGGGAAATAGCCACCGACCGTCGGATCCGCACCTCCCCTGCACATCGGCGCCCAGAAGGGACACCGACGGCGAGGGGAAACCGGCGAATCCAACACCAGGACGGAGTCGCCTTCGAGTCGCCCGTAATGTACTGTAGCGTGGGGAAAGAAAACTCGAGAGAGTGGGAGAGTCGACGGAGTGCGGCTATGCCGTGTGACGGTGTGAGCCATTCTATTTGTGCACGTGGCCGGCGTCACGCTTAGCTTTGGGTTTACCGTACGTGTGATCACTTTGTTATTAACCTTTTGTTTGGGCTCTATTGTGGTGGCCTTCTTACGGGAGGGCAGTAAGGCTTTGGCCCAAATGAGGTTTCATACGGAGAGCCCGGGAGGCCTTGGGCGGTTGGGCTCTAGTTTCTGCTGGATGCCTGGATTGGCGTCAAATTCAAATATCCTTTTTCTGGAATTTCAGTTCATCCTCTGTGACTGTGATCAGTTCTTTTTAATAATTCATAAAAAATTAAAGGATGAACAATAAAGATGTATTATTACGATCTTCCCGTCTCTTTCTGCCCAACTATTTCTAGCTGCAAGGTCCTTGTCTTGCATACGATTTTTTTTGGTCGAGCAAGCTAGCTATAAATCCGAAATAGGTCTTTGGGCAAAGCGTTTTCTTTTGTCCAGTAGTCTCCTTTTGCCTTTGTCAAACTTCTTTCTCAAAGGGGTAGCTATAGTATGTGCACTTTGTTATCTAACCTTTTGTTCGGGATCCTGATCGATCTACTTGTGCTACTTTTGCTCCCAGCTTAAAATTAAAAGCCCAGTGCTGGCTACTACTTGACACTTGACAGAAATTAAAACAAGGAAATACGATTGTGACTGATGACGAGGATGCCGAAAGATTTTCACTCATTTTCTCCGATCCTAGGCTTCTACCTTCGCATACAATCCTAACAGATTTTGCTCTCAATGGCTACTGTCTTCTTCTCTGACATATATGGGCCTGTTTGGTTGAGTGACTAAGGCCCTGCTCGCTTGAACTTATCAGCGTACCTTTTCAGCAAAATAATAATATTTTTCTGTCACAATAAATCAGCATCAACATCAGCATCAGCATCAGCATCAGCCGTTTTTCTAGTCAGCCGAATAGGGCCCAACTCTCAATCAGGCTCCAGGAAGTCACATTCCAGCTGTTTGGTTGCCTGTAAACAGACCGAAGCCAGACCCAGCTAAGCCACTTTAGAGCCCGTAGCCTGGCTTGGAAAGAACGTAGCGGGCGACCCTTTTTTGCTGGCCAAGCTTGGCTTAGCAGATGGTCGTATTCTCCTCACCGCCTCCCTCGTCGGTCACCCCTCCATGTTACCAACGACGAGCTCTCCTCTCCCCCTCCGTTCTCACCGCCGACGTTGGTGGGCCAAGGTGGGAGGTTGCCGGAGGTCCCCTGCTCCTCCCCGCCTGAGGTCCCCTGCTCCAACTCCCCGCGGGAGGTCCCGTGTTCCACCTCCCCGCCGGAGGTCCTGCGCTCCAACTACTTGCTGGAGGTCCTGCGCAATGCGGCACGTGGCCTGTGACTCGAGCAGCGTGGCGGGCGGCGACTCGAGCAGCAGCAGCCTGTGACTCGAGCAACGCGGTGGGCAGGCCCGCCCTGGTGCTACCGTGCTCGCCGTGCTCGCCCTGCTGCCGTTGTGCTCATCGAGGATGCACAACACCTGTTTGATGAAATCCCTTGAAGGGGTAAACTTACCAATTTGAAGAGGTGGCTCTATACAAAGCAAACCAGGCAACCAAACACACCGTGCGCTAGCCAAGCTTAGACAGTACAGACAACCAAACAACAAGGGATCGATTTGGTGGGAGGAGGCTATGACCGTCATGGCTAATAAGAAGCTAGCCACGCTAGAAACACGCCAGGAAACCAACCACATCCTATAAGCATCACACATGTCAGAGGGTTCTCAGCTCCTATAAACCACTCCACCAGCAGCCGGCGGCCCGGTGCCAAAAAAATAATAATCAAGAGGGGTGTTGAGATAGAAATTCAGTTGCGACATGCATGTTTAACTAATCATCAGTGTGAGGCCATTAGATACTGATGGATATGGTAGAAGAAGTTCTGATTGAACACGCACGCACGCTCGGACGCCACTAAGTCTGCACTACTTCTTCTTCTTCTTCTTCAACCTCCCGACCTTGCTCGCCGCTTCTGTAGTTTTTTTAAGGAACTCGCCGCTTCTGTAGTTGTGTTTACACCAGCAAGAAGATTGTATGTGTCGTTGCAATTAATGCCACCGCCATGATCACGCTGGCTTTCGCCTTCCGGTGCATTTTTTTATTCATGTCGTCTCAGAAACATCTCTTTTGACGTACTATATACTATAATTAGCGCATCATTACATAGGATATTATATATGGAATAATGCACGGGTGGATGTGCTTCTTTGATTCCTCCCGGTGTCATGTCCGGTGTCTCCCAATTTTATATACCCTGGCAGTGTACGTCCAGGTCTCCATCAAGTGCAATTCAAGTGACGTGTCAATATGCACCATGCATGGCTTTTAGTTGTATATATATATATATATATAAAATAATAATAATAATAATAATAATAATAATAATAATAATAATAATAATAATAATAATAATAATAATAATAATAATAATAATAATAATAATAATAATAATAATAATAATAATAATATAATAATAATAATAATAATAATAATAATAATAATAATAATGTAGTATTCATTTGTTGATAATCTCCAAGTTTTAGCTAGTAAAAAGCTAGCTCTGAGAGTGACGCATGGATTTTGTTTCTTGTAGATATACATGCTGCAGTAAAAAAAAAATCTTGCCTTTTGATAACTATATATTTAGCTTCTTTCTTATCAGATATAAAGTTGACAAGGAATGAATAGAGGTCTATTAATTAAACAGTCTCTCTCGCTGTGCTCAGCTTTGTTATTGGTCGCAAGGCCTTGTCACGTATGCTTTTTCGATCGAGGAATCTGAATTGAGTCGTCGGCCTAGGTCCCCCTAAATAAAGGCAAGAGAACCTCCGTTTAGTTGTCACTGCTAGTAAGTTTAATTTGTCATAGATAGATAACCATGTGGTAGATACTCTACCATATTTTAGAAAATAAAGCTAGAGAACCTTAGATATATTAGAACAGAGCTTTGTTATTTTGGTAGTAATTAAGGTCATTATATATTCTAGTTTATATTAAATAATGGCAAGGGCATATATATGACGGAGGGAGACGTGGGATGCCCGGCTTTGTGGATTACTTTTAAGTGGCGATTACTTGACCACCTTGGTATTTGCTTCTTCTATTTTTGGAGTGACATATTAATAGCAACTTCAGTCCCATAATATATCTACTTTTGGGTTTATCCTAAGTCAAAACTATATATGTCATGTACTTAGGTTTGACAAAAAAAAGAGAAAAAATATTAACACGGTGGACACCAAATTAGTAGAGTTAGATCAATGGAAAAAAGTTTACAATGTCAGAGATATTTGGGGCCGAGGGAGTTAAATAATTTGATTTGGGATAAACTCATAAACCCAAAAGTAGCTATATATATTTTGGGTCAAAGGTAGTATAATTTTTTTTTGTACTTGGCCACGAGAATTAAGTTGAGTGGTACCATAATTGTAATATTGCTTGTTGATCGTTGCTAGAGTAAGGGCCTGTTTGATCTCATTCTCATAATAAGAATTTTGATTCGAGACAGTGAATATAGAATCTGGATTCTGGATTAAAAATTGAGGGATGTTTGGATCTCATTCTCAAAGTGATCATTGTCTTTGCATAGTGAAAATCTCCAAATAGTAGTTTGAAATATATAGTTAGATTCATAAAATCCACTCTAGAATCCAAGTGCTTGGATCTCATTCTCATTTTCCCACCTTGTTCTCATTTTTCTTATAAGATCCAAACAGGACCTAAGACGAGTGGCAATTTGTTGCATTAATTTGCTAGTGTACTTTTTTTTACAACAGCTAGTGTACATTTAAGAAGTGGTAGAATAAAGAATAGTTGCATTAATTTGCTAGTGTACATTTAAGTGGTGGTAGAAATGAAGAATATATAGAGCATAAAAGTGCACTAGAGTTATCAGGAACGTCTTGTACTTATATTTTGGTGCATTTATGATAAGACTATGGGTTTGTTTGGTTTAGATGTGAGCTGCGGAAAACTATTGTGGTCTATTTTTTTTTTGAGAATTACACAGTACAACGTAGACGCCCCCAAGCTTTGGAAAAGTTGTTGTAAGCTATATGTTGTGGAAACTTATAAACTATTTGGTTGAAACAACTATGAAACTTACTCCATCTCTCTATCTCCCTTGAAACAAACCGTGAAGCATCTTTCTATTTTCACCCATTCTAAAAAGGTAGAAAGCTGGAAGCCAAAAGCAGGATTAAAAATATTGCAAAAATTATACTATGTGAAAACAGTGCTTCTGAAAAAGTAGATGTGAGGTTGGCGTTCTGGTTCTTAGTAGCAGAAGCATTTTCTAGAAACGAAACCAAACACATCCTATATATGGGCATATGGATCAGATGGAGTAGGATGGAAGGATTAAATAACTAGTATTATAGAAATCATAAGAAACTGACCGCTGAATTCCCGCTGGCTCCACAAATAAAACTGGATCACTCCAAAGTTGCTTATAAGTTACTTATATATATATAAGCACTGGAACGCACGTTTTGTAAATCAGCATGAAAGAGCTAGCACTAAGCGTTACAATTACAAAGCGGGAGAGCAGCAGGAGAAGCGTACACGCACGTAAAAGTCCTGGGCACCTGGACCCTGGGTACGTCCAAGGATCATGCCATGCTTCTCTCTTAGTAGAATCTTTTCAAAAGGCAATCCATGGCAATGATGACATGTTCCGATCGCGTCATAAGATTGTGATAGACGACGGTACGCAGCATACATTGAATTTAGTCAAGCTAGAAAAAGGTTAACCTGGTTTAAATCTGGTTGGGCTAAACTTTAGGTATTACTCCGTAATTAAAAGTAGTGGACTACATTTTAGTTTCGAACCCAACTACGTTAGCAAACGTGAGGTAACATGACGTAAAAGATGCACATGAGTCTTCCTTTGTCTAGGTAAGCTTCGCTACTACAAAAACCATTTTTAGCAACAGAGTATAGCTACCTACTTTTAATCAAAGCATTCAAATAACACTCGACCAAACTTCATCCACCTAAACTTTATTCTAACTAAATTTGAGCCCGCATAAACTTTATTTGTAAATGATAGAACAGACCCTTAATTTTGTGCGAGCACGCAAGCAGCAAAGAAAGGAGCCCGGCTTATCGTATTATCAGATACAATGTTTTTCTCTCACAGCAAAAACAGCATGAGCCGGCTTATAAGTCACAAAAACAATTAAACGAACCGGGTGATGGCAGCAGCACCTGGCTCGGCTTTGGCTCTCGCTGTCATTCGTCAACCATCACTTTATTCCGATGCCCAATTCTCGCCCGCCCGGCCGCTGGCGATTTCTGAATTCTGATTCTGATCCCTCTTCTCCTCTCCTCTGCAAGGAATTCGATCGGCGAATTACCCAGCAGCAACAAGCCAACAACTTCATCGGTTGTTCATCGTTGCAGCAGCGGTGGAGGGCCGGGAGATGAGAGATCATCAGAATTCAGAAGAAGCAAGCACAAAGCCTGGAGCGACAGTAGTGGAGACCTGACAGCGGTGCCAATAGCCTCACACTCATCACTCACTCAAGTCTCTCACTCTCACCTGATGACTTGACAGCAGCTTGTTCAGTCCCATGGATGATGATCTTGTGATGTGATTGCTGGCAACAATAAAACAACGAACAAACGAACACACTAGCAGCTATAGCTGCTGGTACTACGTCCGTCCAAGAAAGAATACAATTACAAGATTCTCAAGTTTAATCGAGTTTATAGTAAATAATATTAGTATTTATGTCTTCAGACAAAATTTATTATGAAAAGATATTCTATAACTAATTTAACGGTATTTATTTTAGGGTTAAGTCCAATTTACACCCTCCAACTTACAGCAAAGTTCGGATTTCAACCTCGAACTTCAAAACCGGACAACTTTGGCCCTCCAACTCTCGAAAAAGTTCAACTTTGAACCTCATGGGCGGTTTTGCGGATGAACAGTAACTTTTGATATTTTTGAGAGCGCCGAAATTTTATATTATTTTTTCGAGCATCTTAACGTCCTCGAATGAAAAAAAACTCAAAACTACAAAGTTGTAGATCTCATCGAAGTCTACAATTTACATATAAAAATTATCTTCATCCGACATCGTATTGAAGGGTTTTCTATTTTTTGAAATTTGAGTCTCATCACGCGATAAAATATGGTGCTGAAATTTTATATTATTTTTTTGAGCATCTTACTGTCCTCAAATGAAAAAAACTCAAAACTACAAAGTTGTATATCTCATCGAGATCTACAATTTATATATAAAAATTATCTTCATCCGACATCGTATTGAAGGGTTTTCTATTTTTTGAAATTTGAGTCTCATCACGCGACAAAATTGTTTCACGCGTGATGAGACTCAAATTTCAAAAAATAGAAAAACCCTTCAATACGATGTCAGATGAAGATAATTTTTATATGTAAATTGTAGACCTCGATGAGGTCTACAACTTTGTAGTTTTGAGTTTTTTTATTTGAGGACAGTAAGATGCTCGAAAAAATAATATAAAATTTCAGCACCATATTTTATCGCATGATGAGACTCAAATTTCAAAAAATAGAAAACCCTTCAATACGATGTCGGATGAAGATAATTTTTATATGTAAATTGTAGACCTCGATGAGATCTACAACTTTGTAGTTTTGAGTTTTTTCATTTGAGGACGTTAAAATGCTCGAAAAAATAATATAAAAGTTCGGCGCTCTCAAAAATATTAAAAGTTACTGTTCATCCGCAAAACCGCCCACACGGTTGAAAGTTGAACTTTTTCGAGAGTTGGAGGGCCAAAGTTGTCCGATTTTAAAGTTTGAGGTTGAAATCCAAACTTTGCTGCAAGTTGGAGGGTGTAAATTGGACTTAACCCTTTATTTTATATCATGAATGATAGTAGTTTTTTATATAAATTTAGTCAAAGTTTAACTCTTTATCCAATGCCAGTAACTCCTGTTTCGGTGCGTGTTGGCCTGTTGGACAGGATTGGATGGATCATGTCATGGATCTTTGCACTTTGCAATTGGGTCCATCTTTACGGAGCAAATTACTTTACTTATAGCCAAAATTCAAAACTGGCCAGGGGAAGGAAGAGAGAGAACCCAAGGGGCCTTCCTCACTTCCGTCTTCTCCGACGTCGACGCCGTCAGTTACGACACCATTATTTGGCACGTAAAGCGCGATTATAAAACCCCGCCACACTCCAAGCCAAGCCCCTCCTCTTCTCTTCCAACGCCACGCCTTTCTTCCCTTGCCTCTCGCTCTCCCTCTCCGTCTCCGCGCACCAAGAAGAGATCTCTTGCCAGCAAGGGAAGGGAGCCGCCTCGCCACAGCAGAAGCCCACCCATGCAGCCGAGCGGCCGCGAAATGCAGGGTGGCGGGCAGGACGACTTCTTCGACCAGATGCTGTCCACGCTGCCGGCCGCGTGGTCCGACCTCGGCTCCGGCAAGTCGCCCTGGGAGCTCCCCGCGGGGGCGGGGGCCGTCCCCGAGGACGCCGCCGCGTACGACGAGGCCACGCTCCTCGCCTCGCGCCTCCGCCACCACCAGATCGGCGGCGGGGAGAAGCCCCTCATGCTCCACCTCAGCGACCTGCACGGCCTCGGCGGGGGAGGGGGCGGCGACGACGCGGGGTTCATGCCGCTGCCGCTCTTCACTGACCGCGCCAGGGACGACATGGACGCCGCCTTCAAGTCCCCCAATGCCGCCGTGAGATCCTTGTGCTCCGCGCCGCGTGCCTGCTCGGCTGCTCTCCGCACCAAAACTCCCGGCCGTTTTGCCCGCGCGCCGTTGACGTGTCCCGCGTTTTGCAGGGAGCCGACCAGGCGCTGTACAGCGGGTTCGGAGCCGCCGCCGCCGTGCATCAGCCGCCGTTCGGGCAGGTACGCCGCCGTACTGGCCACTACCCGTGCCCGCGTCCGGTTCATCACAAAAAAAGTTGCACTCGCAGTTATACTGCACAATCACTTTGCTCCTCCATTCATGGCGCCAAAGCTACTGTTTATTCAGTTCGTTTTCTGTCTTGTCTTGGCTGATCAATCAATTGGGACTGAGAAAACCGTGGCTTCTCTCCTCGTGTGGTGACTGGTGAAAGGGCGGGTCAATGCCAGCGGCGCAGAGCTACGGGGCAGGCGCGCCGGCCGCCGGAGCGGCGTCGGGCGGAGGAGGAGGGGCCGCGCCGCCGCGCCAGCAGCGCCAGCGGGCCAAGAGGGGCCAAGCCACTGACCCTCACAGCATCGCCGAACGTGTACGCCACTCTCCCTCCACCACCTTTCCCTTCTCCCTTCCTCCCATTTTTTAATGCTTCTGCATCACTGTGTACATGTATGTCTCCTCTCTATTGTGGTGTTCTTGACTTCTTGTACCTGGAGCTCCACAACTCTTGGACCTTATAGTTTGACCTGCCAGCCACAGACCTCAATTCCACTGCTCCGATTTGAACTGCAAAATTTGGCCCCAAATTGAATTGTGGTTCAGTGTTCAGATACAGCAGAGATTAGAATCAGAGATGAGCTATCTGACGAACTGTTTTGAGTCTTTGCCGATTCAGTTCCATACTTTCAGTTGTGTCCTCTCGCTCACGCTGGCCACGCGTTTGTTGCAGCTCCGGAGGGAGAGGATAGCGGAGAGGATGAAGGCGTTGCAGGAGCTGGTCCCTAACGCCAACAAGGTATGCCAGATTTTCCTCTCTTTTCTCCCTTCTTTTTCCCCCCTTTGCCCTTTCTTTTGAACAAAGTAGCAGGGAAGCTTTCCCTGAAATGTGGTCAGGATGCATTCCTTCTTTTTTGCACTGTTTGCGTGCTGTATGGGTGCATTTTCCCTTAAATTCAGTCTTTGGTGATACGCTATCTTGACTTGTTTTCTTTTAGTATAACGTGCTGTGCTCATAAGATTGGTCGAAAGATGAGTGCCTCATAAAATAGGAAAACATGGTAACTGAGGCATATTGTGCATTGCCCAATTTACTAATTTGGTGGACTCGATGTGACGGACCTCCATTGGAGCATTTGGACTTCTGTTTTTTACTAAAAGTTCCGCTGCCGATGAACAGCTAGTGCAACAGCATGTGAAATAGCTAACACATGACATTATCTGGGGGATGTCGATCATTGGAAGACACAAGATGATTCCTGAATTAGTTTAGCTCAGGAGGGTTCGACAGGTTAACTAGGCTTTGGTATAAAAATATAAAATACACAGCTACGCATGAACTTCCAGGCATACCTTGCAAAACACTACAGCTGGAGACATGGGCATTTGTCTAACACGCCTGCTTCTTCTGTTCCCCACGAACACCACGTGCCACGGTTGTTCCGGAAGCCCCTACTGGCACATCGGATATCCTTTTTGGCACAACTTGCGGTCACTGTTAGAGTATCATGAAGCTACAATGAACGTTGTTCTGCTGCCCTTTGGAATAAAAACATCATTCGTCATGTCTTAGTCGATAGAGCTTCCATAGCACAAACTAAGAGCGGACATAAGATCACTGTCTCTGAAATGATCATATATCACTTGGAATTTTGTTTGCAGACCGACAAGGCATCGATGCTTGACGAGATCATTGATTATGTGAAGTTCCTCCAGCTCCAAGTCAAGGTATTTCTGCTTTCCTACACCTATAGCTAGGTTACTGTGGGATGAGCTCCTAAATTCTTCTCATAATTTGGGCACTCAAAAACTTGTCCAAATTCATGACTCCTCAGATGTTCCCCATTCTTGCAGGTTCTTAGCATGAGCCGATTAGGCGGAGCTACAGCCGTCGGCCCTCTAGTTGCTAGCATGGCATCAGAGGTACCTATTGTTGCGTCATATGCTCTTCTATTTTGAAAATTAAAGCGCCAGCAAGCCAACGACCCAATTGATACAACTAAACTTTGTGGGCCAAGTATGTTGAACCCTGAAATGCTCTAATGATGTTCACTGAAGCACAAAGCGATCAGGGAAAAAAGGTTATCCTTTTGGCCATTGTCCATTGGTTAGGTGCAAATAGGTACCCATACTTTTGTCATCTTTAAAGTTGCTATTCCGAACAATTTAACCATCATTTGGCCCATCCAAAATTGTTTATTTTGGTCTAAAGTTGATCCCTGATCAAGTCTATCCAATGGCAAATAAATATATAGAGATCTTATTTCAGATTCTAGCTTTAGCATTCCAGGACTAAAAAGCCACCCACAAGAGCTACTAAAACCAAACAGCATGCTTACAGATTTGCACGAAATCAAAAGGAGATATGTCCCATGCATAACTTTGCTTAAGGAACTCATCAAGCATTAGTGGCCAACACAAAGGAAAAAAGTATGTAGGAATCTTTGTTGTTTAGGACTGGAGCCAAAAAGGAAAAACACGCCTGAAAAGTGATTACATGGTACTGATCAAGCATTTAAGCTGTAGGAGCTACTAACCCACTAAGGAGAATCCCCAATTCCTGAACATGCCCCTGCTGCTATAAGGTCAACCAAATCAAATCCGACAAAATTCCCATCAGTAATCTTTATTATCTTGATGAGTGGCAAACTGCACATCAGCTTTTATTGTCTTGTGCACCAGCCAAATCGCCAACGGAATCAAATTCAAATCCTTGTTGCAGGGCAATGGGAATGGAAATGGCACAAGCGACAGCGGAAATGGCAATGCCGCCAACGGCGAGAATGGTGGTGGCAGTCTGCAGGTGATGGAGCGACAGGTGGCCAGGTTGATGGAGGAGGACATGGGCACCGCCATGCAGTACCTGCAGGGCAAGGGGCTCTGCCTGATGCCGATCTCTCTAGCCTTGGCCATCTCCTCCGCCACATCGTCGTCCCTCCTATCCCGCCCCTCCATGGGCACAATGGGAGGCGCTAGAGGTCCCCTGCACGACGGTGGTAGTCCTGCATCGCCACCGCTGGTGAACAGTGGTGCAGGTGGCGATGATTCCAGGTCCATCAAGGATGCTGATGCCGGCGGTAAGCAGTGAAGGCAGTGTTCTTGGCTTCTTGCCTTGAGAGGGTGTGTTCAGAAGGGCGGTCTTGTAGGGTTGGAATTGTCAAGTGGCCCAGCAGGGATTTTCCCCTCCACTTTTCCTGCCCCCCTTTTGTTTGTTTATAAGAAATGATGTTTAATCATGCAACCCTTTAGCTCCATCTTTTCATATTCTTGTAAAATAGCTTTCCTGGCCTCTTTACCTCTCCCCTCCTCTCCTTTTGGGCCTGATGACTGAACTGCTCCTGTGATCCGTAGCTTTTCTTTTCTGTTAAATTTGTCGCGAAGCTGTCGTGTCTGCTCTTGTTAGGTGGTGGCCGTGGATGTGAGGAGGAATCGAAATTATTGGTCCAAAGGGATCATATTCATATCCCAAGCCCGGGTACAAATTGATCAAATGAGATGAGATTAGGGTGGTATCAAGTGCAAAGCTAGTCAACAAAATGAAAGATTATGTTGAGAATTATCAAATGAGTTGCTTCATCACAGTCACAGATGATGATGAGCTGCAAAGTCTCCTCTCCACTGCTGAAATTAGGTGCTTCTCGGACCACCAGATAACCTTAGATATAAGAGCCTGTACTTTAAAGCTAAGCACACATAAAGTGTTCCCTGATGTAATACGATTATAGAGGGAAGGACAGATAAGGTGCTTCTTTTGTAGCGCGTGTCTGCCTACAGATGTACGGTGCTAGACAGGTGTTTGCGAGCGCCTAACCCTGATGGTTTGAAATCTTGAATGCTCTATTCGAAAACACATATGTAATGCTCCATTCGCAAACGTACATGTAGTTACAGTTGGACACTGGCAGGAAACCCGTGGGGCTTGAATATAAGAAACAGAATAGTTTGAAACTAAGACCCCAGCGGAACATGAGATTTTTTTCTTGTTTCCTGCTTTTGTCATGTCTTATGAAAATAAACCGACCCCTATAAAACTTACACATGATTTCTATGAAATTCCTGCGTTCCAAAGAAATCCTATGAGCTTCGGTCAATCTGTTTGGGAAGGATCATGTATCCTATCAGACGGCAAAGAGGAGTTTCCTCTAACCACCTCCAAAAACTGTGATGATGCAGCATTAGAGATTGTCGATGCGCAGGCGACGACACACGGTTGGATGGTACGAGAGGCTACTGAGTGGCAATATTCCCTCCCTGCCTTCAATCCGCACGTCGCGATGGGCTGGCTGCAAGTAAACAAATCAGGAAGCCAAGATCATGGCTCATGGGCGTATTTACCAGATACGTCCAACCGATTGAAGGATCCCAGCAGGAGATGCACCCACGTTGGTGAAGTAAATGAAGGGCATCTTTCATCGTGGTTTAAGAAAACGAAAACTTCTAGTGACAGCACTAGTGAACAAGGGCCATAGAAGAGAAGGTACAAGGTAGTAGTAATCTAGAATTGGACCACAAGATGACAGGACTGCAAAATTTGCAATGACGCAGATGAGATCTCCTCCCTCAGGGGAAACAACTCAACAATGTTGAAAGTTGGAACAAGGAAAAATGGGGTTTTCAGTTGAGTTATCTGTTACTTTGACCTTTCCCAATCGATGTCGCCAAATAATTGAGTGAAAACCACGGGGCTGACAAAGACAGAAAAGGGATATGCCAAGCGTAAAGCATAACTGAAAGGCCATGAGAGTGCCGATATATTGAGGTGAATGTAACCAGCTTTTCTTTTGGGTGGCCTCCTTCCAGCCATAAATGCACAGTGAATGATGAACACCACACAAGGAAGATGAGGGTACTTTTCCAACTGTCCAAGGCCGAGAAATTTACTGTACCATTCATCAAAATGGATCGGCCTGTTGCAGGCATGGCGAAAGCTGTTTGGAGACGGGACAGCACAATGAACAGCAGACGTATGAAATCATCGCCCTTACTTTGGGTATCCATGATGAACCATGACCCGGCTACAGAATTGTTGGGGCTGAGAACAACCTATAGGATCACGGGTATCTTAGAAAACTTGGGACCAGTGAGATAATCGACAAGCTATATATGCTGGCAGCCAGAAAGAGAAGTATTAATCCTAGCAGTAGATGGCTATGCTTGTGAAACTACTACTGCACTCAACATTAGATCTTCTGAACAGGTAGGATCCTGAAGGTTCGAAAGTGTATTTGTCCCCAATGTGGGTTTTGGTGTATTGATGACATCCAAATTAGGGATTAATGAGATCTTAATGAGATATATTACAGCTTTAGTCCCTTAAAAGTTTCAAAAAATTGATTTAAGACAAAATGGCATCCCCCAATTCTTCAAGTGCAAAAGACGAACGAACCCAAAGCGGGCTTCAAGCATTTTTATTTTGTTTTGAGTTTAGGTATGCCGTACTATAAAGAGAGATGCAAGTTTAGGTAGCCTGAGGAAGATAGAGTGCTCAAGGCATAAAAATAAAATCAAAAGAGAGACAAAATCACCTCACGAACACTTAGATATAGTTCTTGGACTTTTGGTAGTCGGAAGTTCCGGCATTTGGTGCCAGAAGTTCCGGCCCTTGAGGACTTAGCCGTCAGCCCACTTGCGCTCGCTCGCCCGTCGAAAGTCCCGACGGGAGTCGGGAGTTCCGGGTGCCGAAAGTTTCGACTCCCGTCGGAAGTCCCGGTGCTTTGGGACTTAGCCCCCTAGCTCGGCTCTGGGTCGGGAGTTCCGACGTGAATTGGAAGTCCCGATTGCTGGAAGTTCCGGCGTTCCACCCAAAGTTCCGGCTCCAGCTATGTTGACCACCTTTGACTGCGCCTTGAACAGTGTTTTACAGAGGGGCCAGAAGTTCTGGCGATCTGTGTCGGAACTTCCGACCCAGATCTGAACGGTTAGATTTCACTATGAGTATAAATAGCTCTCTCCTCTCTTCTAACCGTAAACCACTTATTCATTGCTCACCAACCTTCGTCCCAAACAACTCCCAAGCATTCAAGGCACTCCTCTCCTCTCCCCTTTGCTCCAATCTTCGATTCCAGTAGGGTTTTGAGTGTAAAGAGAGTGGATTGAGTGAGAGAATTATTTTGGCAAGCTTGAGCACTTGATTTCTTCGTCAAGCCGGTTGAACTTGCGTCTATTACTCTTGGGTTCTTAAAACCCTAGTCGGCTAGATGTTGCCCAAGAGCTTCCATCTTGTGGAAGAGCATTGGGAAGTTTGTATTACCCTTGATTTTTTAGTGAAAAGCGTAAGTAACCTTTGTGGTTGCTTTGAGAGAGGCAAGGAGGTGGAAGAGACTCTGACCTTGGTGGTCACCTCAACAACGAGGACGTAGGAGCTCCTTTGTGGGGGTTGCCGAACCTCGGGATAAATCCTTGTGTCCCGCGTGCTTGTTGTTGTTGTGATTTGTTCTATCATATTTGTTCTCGTTGGTTTGTCTTCCTCTCCAACTCTACTCTTAGGGTTTGGATTCGATCTACGGAGTGGTGACCTTCTGGCATCAAAGGAGCAACCCCAACACTTCACCTTACCACTAGGGAGTGGGGTTGTAAGATATCTTTCACTCAAAGTTCATTTTAGCACTTATAGTGAGTTTCACGTTGGTGCCGGAACTCCTGGTTGTTTGCGTCGAAACTTCCGGCCGGATGTTCTGGCCCAAATAGTCGGAACTTCCGACTGTCACTGATATTTGACTTTGAGTTTACGTAGAAATTTTTAGATACGCCTATCCACCCCCCTCTAGGCACTGTTTAGATCCCCTTTCAATTGGTATTAGAGCAAGGTCTTCTTTTAGCGCTTCACCGCGTAAGAAAAAACAATGTCGGAGACCGACAAGATGCAAGCCGACGCCACCGAGATGGCCAAGAAGATAGTTGAAGAGTTGATGGCTGCTCAAGTCCAGTTCTTTCAAGATGAAATGAAAAAGATGCAAGATGAGATGAGCAAGATGAAGGAAGAATTGAGTAAGAAGGTTGATGATGCAATAAGTGGCAAGAATGAGGCAAACAAAGATGTCGCTAGTGATATTGGAGCCGGTGAGCATGCTCATGGAAAGAGAATATATTTGAGCATGAACTTCGACTATGGACAACTCATCAAAGGTTCACCTCTACATACCCCTTCCGTCAATATTGGCAAGCCACCTCACTTTGATGGAACGAGATACACCGATTAGTCCTATAAGATGAAGATGCATCTCATTGCCGCAAGACTTTAGGAAGTTGTGGATGTTGGTGTGATGATTCCTACCGATGAAGATAGAGAGATAACTCCAGAAGAAATGCACAATCTCCATCAAAATGCACAAGCCGTAGCTTTGCTTGTGTCAAGCTTAAGTCCGGATGAGTTTAGAAAGGTAAATGGAATGGAAAGTGCAAAGCAAATTTGAGATACTTTGAAAGTGTCATTTGAAAGAGATAAGAGTGAGAAAAGGCAACATTGAGTTACTTCATGGTAAATTGGAAAGATTTGTGTTCTTACAAAATGAAACTACACAATCCATATTTGATAGGCTTATGGCATTGGTCAATCGCATAAGAACTCTTTGAAGCACCGAATGAGATGACAAGGTTGCTAGAAAGATGTTGAGAACATATAGAGCCAAGAACAATATGCTAGCGTTCGTGATCATGGAAAGGCCTGATTATAATGAGATGACACCTCAAGAAGTTCTTTCAAAGCTCAAGCATCATCAGTGTCTAGATGAAGATGCAATCAATGCTCACAATCAAAATCCTAATGCAATGGGATACAACAAGAATGCAACCCTAAAGGCAACTCAAGCTGATGAAGGCAAACCCTTTAGTCAAGAGAAGAAGAAGAAAGTGAAGGATGATTCCTCAAGTGAAGAAGAAGAGTCCAATCATCATTAAAAACTTTAGAAAGTTTATAAAGAAGAAGAGCAACCAAAAGACTTACGATGATGGGAAGAGAAGGAACAAGAAGAGGTTTTGCTATAGTTGTGGCCAAACTGGACACTTCATAGTCGATTGTCCTAATGAGAAGAAGAAACACAAGCATGACAAGGATGAAGACAAGAAGAATAAAAGCAAGAAAAGAGGTGAAGCTCATCTTGGTGAAGAATGGGAGTCAAATGATAGTGACCCAAGTGATGATGAGAAGAAGGGAGCTGCAAACATCGCCATCCACCACTCTTCGTCACCGACCATGATCTTTCCCAACTCGACTTCACCACCAAAACTCTTCCCCAATTTATCTTCATCACCAAGGCTCTTCTCCAACCTTATCGACAACGACTACTACACTCCAACTTGCCTCATGGCTAAGGAGGAGATGGTACATGTCTCATCCGATCCCTCTAGTGATGAGTATGATAGTTGTGATGAGAACATAGAAGAACTTGAAGCAACCATGATAAAGAAATTTGGTAAAAAGGCATACACTAAAATAAAAACGTTAATGAAGAAATTAGAGAAGAGAGATAGATGCTTGGAGATGCAAGGAGACATAATCACTCAAGAGAGAGACAAGAACCTTGCACTTGAAGCATCTATCACCGAGTAAAAGATAAAGATTGAAAAGTTAACCGTTGTGTCGGTGTTTCAGACCGGGGGGTCCACGACCGACCCGTGAATTTGTTCTGCGTGCTCCCGATTCCGGATGGTGATGCAAAGAGACACAAGATTTATACTGGTTCAGGCAATCGGCGCCCTACGTCCAGTCTGAGAGATCGAACTCGTATTCCTTGCACCGAAGTGCTCGTAGTAGGGGTTACAAGCTAAGGGAGAGAGGGAACTAGTCCCAGGTCTCGGTAGGGTGTCGTGTGGGCCGTCTGAGACGTTGCTCTCAAGCGGCTGGAATGTGTGCGTGTCTGTGTGTTACAAGGTGTCCTCCTTTTTTCTAAATGGCCCAAGTCCTCGCCTTTTATAGTTGAAGGGAAGACAAGGACAGTACATGTGTTAACTATGCGGCGTCGTGCCAACAGGGGCGGCATGTCCGAGCCCTGTGGCCTGTTCCTGTGGCGGCGTGGTCGTCGGAGTGGTCCATCCTTGGGGTACTGGGGCAGCGTGGTCGTCCCATTAGATCCTGTGCGTCGTGGGAGCCCCGAGAATGCCTCGGAGTGGACGCGGCGACGAACGTGCAAGCCACTGTGGACGGACTGTGCGCGAGGCCGAGACTTGGTTGGTGCCGAGGCTTGTACTACGGTGGGGGGGTCTCGGCAGGCACGAACCCCAAGATCGCCGAGGCCCCGGTGTACAGTGCCAAGGCCCTGGTGTACAGTGCCGAGGCCTTGAGCGGGCGGCCGATCATGGGTACAGCGTTAGAACACAGTGGCCGGTAATCCCCATCGTACCCTACCCTAGTCGGTATGGCGCTGATCGTGGACACAGTGGTGGGACACAGTAGCCGGTAATCCCCGCCGTGCCCTGTCCCGGCCGGCATGGCGCTGATGCGACCTCGGGTCGCGTCGGCCGTTCTGTGGCGTGGAGCCACCGTCCGGCTGAGATTGCGGGAGTGGTTGAAGCATTAATGAGACATGACACGTTGTCGGGAGGGTCGGCCGAGGCGGGGGGCGACGGACCGCGGATGAGCCGGCCTCGAGCGACACGGAGAATGAGGCCTCGCGCGAGACGGAGATCAGGCTCCTTGCCGAGGCCTCGCGCGAGAGGCCTCGCGCGATACAGAGAACGCGCCTCCTACCGAGGCCTTCCGTGGAGAGCCTCGGGCGAGGCGGAGACGGCGTTCCCTGCCGAGGCCTTCCCTAGGGAGCCTCGCACGAAGCGGAGTTCGCGTCAGGATGCCGAGGCCTCCTGCTTGAGGCTCGAGGCGAGGAGGGAGAGGACCCAGTGGGCTCGGTCGTGGCGGGTGAGGGGCCCACGACTTACCTTCTAGCTTTTCTTATTATTTTTTAGATGGGACTTTAGCGACCCTATTTGATGTTTTGCTTGGGGTACCCCATACTAAGGTACCCAACAGTAGCCCCCGAGCCTCGGGGGGAGTGCGTGCACTCCCCCTGAGAGTTTGCCGAGGCTTGGTTTATACCTGCCCCGTAGGAATTGGGGTTTATTTTTTGAGGTTCCGGTGGGTGCGCGCGAGCGCACCCGCCGGGTGTAGCCCCCGAGCCCCCGGAGGAGTG